>NC_080729.1:474416-476916 GCF_019097595.1 Hemibagrus wyckioides
TGTAGACATTTATTACACACACCATGTAGACATTTATTACACACACCGTGTAGACATTTATTACACACACCGTGTAGACATTTATTACACACACCATGTAGACGTTTATTACACACACCGTGTAGACCTTTATTACACACACCGTGTAGATGTTTATTACACACACCGTGTAGACATTTATTACACACACCGTGTAGACGTTTATTACACACACCGTGTAGACATTTATTACACACACCATGTAGACGTTTATTACACACACCATGTAGACCTTTATTACACACACCGTGTAGACATTTATTACACACACCGTGTAGACATTTATTACACACACCATGTAGACATTTATTACACACACCGTGTAGACATTTATTACACACACCATGTAGACATTTATTACACACAACGTGTAGACATTTATTACACACACCGTGTAGACATTTATTACACACACCGTGTAGACATTTATTACACACACCATGTAGACATTTATTACACACAACGTGTAGACATTTATTACACACACCGTGTAGACATTTATTACACACACCGTGTAGACCTTTATTACACACACCATGTAGACATTTATTACACACAACGTGTAGACATTTATTACACACACCGTGTAGACATTTATTACACACACCGTGTAGACATTTATTACACACACCATGTAGACATTTATTACACACACCGTGTAGACATTTATTACACACACCATGTAGACATTTATTACACACAACGTGTAGACATTTATTACACACACCGTGTAGACATTTATTACACACACCGTGTAGACCTTTATTACACACACCATGTAGACATTTATTACACACACCGTGTAGACATTTATTACACACACCGTGTAGACATTTATTACACACACCGTGTAGACCTTTATTACACACACCATGTAGACGTTTATTACACACACCATGTAGACCTTTATTACACACACCGTGTAGATGTTTATTACACACACCGTGTAGACATTTATTACACACACCGTGTAGACGTTTATTACACACACCGTGTAGACATTTATTACACACAATATGTAGACGTTTATTACACAACGTGTAGACATTTATTACACACACCGTGTAGACGTTTATTACACACAGTGTAGACATTTATCACACACACCGTGTAGACGTTTATTAAACATCATATGTAGACATTTATTACACACAATGTGTAGACGTTTATTACACACAATGTGTAGACGTTTATTACACACACAGAGTAGACATTTATTACACACACCGTGTAGACGTTTATTACACACACCGTGTAGACGTTTATTACACACACCGTGTAGACGTTTATTACACACACCATGTAGACATTTATTACACACACCGTGTAGACGTTTATTACACACACCATGTAGACATTTATTACACACACCGTGTAGACGTTTATTACACACCGTGTAGACGTTTATTACACACACCGTGTAGACGTTTATTACACACCGTGTAGACATTTATTACACACACCGTGTAGACGTTTATTACACACACCGTGTAGACGTTTATTACACACCGTGTAGACATTTATTACACACACCGTGTAGACGTTTATTACACACACCGTGTAGACGTTTATTACACACACCGTGTAGACATTTATTACACACACCGTGTAGATGTTTATTACACACCGTGTAGATGTTTATTACACACCGTGTAGACATTTATTACACACACCGTGTAGACGTTTATTACACACACCGTGTAGACGTTTATTAAACTCACCGTGTAGACGTTTATTACACACCATGTGTAGATGTTTATTACACACTATGTGTAGACGTTTATCACACACTATGTAGATGTTTATTACACACACCGTGTAGACGTTTATTACACACACCGTGTAGACGTTTATCACACACACCGTTTAGACGTTTATTACACACACAGTGTAGACGTTTATTACACACACCGTGTAGACGTTTATTACACACACCGTGTAGACGTTTATTACACACACCGTGTAGACGTTTATTACACATCATATGTAGACGTTTATTACACACCGTGTAGACGTTTATTACACACCGTGTAGACGTTTATTACACACACCGTGTAGACGTTTATTACACATCATATGTAGACGTTTATTACACACCGTGTAGACGTTTATTACACACCGTGTAGACGTTTATTACACATCATATGTAGACGTTTATCACACACACCGTGTAGACGTTTATTACACATCATATGTAGACGTTTATTACACACACCGTGTAGACGTTTATTACACATCATATGTAGACGTTTATTACACACCGTGTAGACGTTTATTACACACCGTGTAGACGTTTACACACACCGTGTAGACCTTTATTACACATCATATGTAGACGTTTATTACACACCGTGTAGACGTTTATTACACATCATATGTAGACGTTTATCACACACACCGTGTAGACGTTTATCACACACACCGTGTAGACGTTTATTACACACACCGTGTAGACGTTTAT
>NC_080729.1:481916-484416 GCF_019097595.1 Hemibagrus wyckioides
AGGGATGACGCAGCAAGGTTGTTAATGACCAGCGTTGCCCCCTGTAGGACATCCTTGGGACCAGCCGCTTCCACCTGCTCAGTCTGCCCTTTACATGCTCTACAGTGCCTTCCCAGTTTTTATTTAAAAACTCATTATTCTCCAGGTAGACACCCAAGTATTTAAAACCACCTTTTTTCCACACTAGACCCCCTGGTAGTAAAGGCTGCTCTCCTCCCCACTCCCCAACTAAAATGGCTTCACTTTTGGTCCAGTTAACTTTTGCAGAGGATAAAACCTGAAAGTCATTTAAAATGTCGGTTAAAACATTCACGTCTTTCTGTGAGTCTATCATTACTACCAGGTCATCTGCATATGCTGACAAACAGATAGAGGTATTGGTGTGTGGAATGTTAAAACCAGAAAGATGACTTCTTAATCTGTTCAAAAGAGGTTCAATCGCTAATGTGTAAAGCATGCATGACAAAGCACAGCCTTGCCTGATATCTCTCAACACTTTAAAAGGAGCACATAAACCACCATTAACCTTTACTACACTCTCAGTTTCACAGTACAACAACTTGATCATGGCTATAAAACCTGGGTTGAACCCGAAGGTTTCCAGCACCTTCCACAAATATTCATGTTCAACCCGGTCAAACGCCTTTTCCTGATCTAGAAAAATCAGACCAGTCTTCAAGCCCAATAGTCTGGAGACGTCCAAAATGTCGCGAATTAAATATACATTGTCAAATATAGACCTATCAGGCACACAGTAGGACTGGTCCCGGTGAGTGATCTGCTCCATAACCTTGGTCAGTCTTGAGGCTAATGCTTTTGAGAGCAGTTTGATGTCAGTGCACAGTAGTGAGACTGGGCGCCAGTTCTTCTTGTGGGTCAGGTCTCCCTTTTTTGGCAGCAGGGTCAGCACGGCTCTCCGGAAACTCAGCGGGAGCTGACCAACATTCATGCTGTCCCGTAGGACCTCCAACACGTCCTGCCCTATTACTGCCCAGAAAACCTTGTAGAATTCAACAGGGAGACCGTCAATACCTGGCGCCGCCATTGTCCATGCCTTGGAGAGCTTTGTGGAGCTCTGTCAGCGTCAATTCTCCATCCAGTTCCCTGGCTGTTTGCTCAGAGAGCTTTGGCAGGTCTTTCAGAAAGCTCTCCTCCACCACTTGTGCCCCTGACCACTCACTGCTGTACAGCTTCGAGTAGAAGCTTACTGTCTGCTGGTGAATTTCAGTGGGATCAGATAAGAGATCCCCTGATTCTGTTCACACAGCATGTATGAATCTTTTCTGTCCATTCTTTTGCTCTAAACTGAAGAAGAACTTAGAAAGAGCATCCATCTCTGTCACACTTGTGAAGCGTGAGCGGACCAGCGCCCCCTGTGCTGTAATGTCTAACAGGTCATTCATTTTGGCTTTTTTACTTTTGAGGGCTCCAATATGCCTTTGATTTCCAGTGGCCTCCAAACGCTGGAGTTCCACTATTTCTATCTCCAGAGCTTTCATAGATCTCATAATGTCTCTTGTGACATTGAGAGTGTACTGTTGACAGAATACTTTGATCTGTGTTTTGGTAAAATCCCACCACTCTTGTAGAGAGTTAAAAGCTGCCTTCTCAGATTTAAAACAATTAAATATATAAGTAAAAGACTCTCTAAAATTAGCATCTTCTAAAAGTGCTGTGTTAAAATGCCAGTAGGCACTCTTAGGCTTTACATTCTTTTTACTGATAGTACACTGTACCATACTGTGGTCAGAGATACCTACCGGAACAATAAAACACTTAGTAAAAAAAGTCAGTTGATGCTTAAAACAATAAAAACGATCTAATCTCGCCAGGGAGAGTGTGTTGTCTGTGGAGTGGGCCCACGTGTACTGTCTCTGTTTTTTATGTAGGTTTCTCCATACATCACTTAGCTCATGGGCCTCAATCATCTCCCACAGGCATTTACGGGAAGCCATGTGAGGTTCTGCATGGTTTCGATCGAGAATATCTGCTGTGCAGTTAAAATCACCACCCAAAATTAAAATATTAGTGGTGTCGCTATTAGCAATGACACTATTCAGTGTATCTAAAAAACCCATCCTCTCTACTGCACTGGTGGGAGTTTACACACAGATAATATCTAAAACCTCATTCTCATAAAATGCTTTTACTTTTAAAAGCCTCCCGTTTAAAATCTCTTCAACTGAATAAGAACATGGAATAAAACTGCGAGCAAAGAGCAGAGCAACTCCACCACTGAGCGATGTGTTGTGACTTAAAACCGCCAACCCATCCCACTCCTTCACCCAATCAGCAGCATTAATGTTATCACTATGGGTTTCCTGCAGCATCATGACATCAATCCGCTTTTGCTTCACGAGTTCATATAACTTAATTCTCTTATTATATTCTCTTGCTTCATTAACATTCAAGCTCGCAATATGAATCTCATTCATTAAAAAGTATAGATAAAAGAAACAGAGGGTAAAAACCACTCTATCATAAAACACAGCACACATTC
>NC_080729.1:489416-501916 GCF_019097595.1 Hemibagrus wyckioides
ACACACACACACACACAGTGATGTCATCTCACACAAGGTGGTATCTGTGTGGTTTGTGGCTGACTCTCTCTCTCTCTCTCTCCCTCTCTCTCTACCTTGCTGTGTGTTAATGCAGGAGCTGAGTCTCACCTGAAAGAAAACACACACACACACACACACACACAAAGAACCAGGCTTAAAGAGATTGTATCTCATGACCTCATTACACATTTCAGACAGTTCATCTCTCCCTCTCTCTCTCTCTCTCTCTCTCTCTCTCTCTCTCTTTCTCTCTCTCTTTTATTTTCCATCAGAAGTGTCTGTAGTTGCTGCAGCTCTTTCAGAGGTTGGATCTGATGTTCTGAAGTCCACCTTCATGTTTTAGATGATTTTCTTGTTGAAGTTGATGATGATGTTCCAATACGTTGAGAGTACCCCGGGTCAGGGCAGATGTCTGGTTGTTTTGTTTGCTTGCTGGAGAAAATGGACTGAGTGACGGATGAGGTTAAGAAGTCTGGTACTAAACACTGAACACTGAACGTTTTTGAGTTTCTTTTCTCCTTCCTGTTTTTCAGTCCAGTCATCCAGTGATAATGAGTTCATGAGGTTAAAGTTCATTGACCTGAATGTGGTGCAGTGACCAGAAACGAGCGAGCGAATCTTCTACTCCTTCACCAGGAACAGTTTTATTCCCATTCAGTCTGTTTTAAACATATCTCTTACATTTTACATTTTAAATCCTATTTTAGATTAATGTGGTGATGAAACTGAGCAGATGCTATCAGATTAGGTTGTGGTGGAGAACATCTGCAGCTGGGAGACTGATGTGAGGTTATTGATGAATGACCGCATGATTTTCTCACAGACTCTGGTCTCCTGGTTCAGACTTCTTCAAAAATAACCACATTTCCAAAGAAAACCATCAGACATCAGGGTGTGCTCAACTTCTCCCTGCTCTGATGTTGCTGGCAGAATGAAGCTGCTTTTGATGAGAAATAAAAATATCCAGATGCATGAAAGATGGAAGAAGGACAAGATGAAGTCCAGCATAATAATAACTGTAGGTTTATTTAAAGGGTTGAGGGCGGCGACAGCAGGGTGGCGCGGGGGCGGCGCCGGGGCGCGGTGCGGAGCTTCACTGTCTTACAGGTCCAGGGTTCGAGTCTGCGTGCAGGTTACTGTATGTCAGCTCCAGATGTTCTCCTCATGTCAGCGTGGGTTTCCTCTGGATTTTCCAGTTTCCTTCCACTCTTCCACATACATGAAGTCATGAAGTGCGGGAAATCTTTATTAGCTCAATTCTGATAAAATGCCACAGTGAAGGAACATAAACAAAATGAAGTTTCAGAGATAGACATAGATACGGCAAGGAGGAACATCTTCCTCCACCCCGCTGGCCTCCACCCTGCCCACTCGGCCGCTGTCATGTGATAGGGTGGAGTTAGCTCGTGGGTGGAAATTAGACAAGGAAAAATTGAGGAGAAATTGGAGGACAAGCAAAAAAGTGTTGATGGCGATCCTCACTCTGGGTTTCTTTCAGAAGAATTAATCTGTAACGCTGATGTGGAATCATGTACTGTCCTGCAGGTCATTAAAGATGACTTGCTGATGAAGAAGTTTAGCTGTGTTCAGCTGTAATGTCATCAGTCTTAATTTTCAAACATCTGTCTAACATCAGAGCAGCTCTGGCTCCATCTAACATCTTACAACAACAAACTCAGACCTTTTCAGATTAGATCATAGTTCTGCTTCAGAGTAGATGAGTTCACAGGATCAACAGCACTGACTCTGATCAGAAGCTCACTCTGGATAGAACACCACTGCTGCTCTACAGAGAACTTCTAGAAGATCCATCCTGGTACACACACAGTCCTGGAGAGATCAGAGCTCTCCTGGTTTTAGACAGAGCTCCAGTCCAGAGCCCAGTTTCTTACATTCAGACCCTGCCTGAGATCACGGCTCTGAGATCTTAATCCATTTACCAATAACTCATGACATTAATAGTGTGTGTGTGTGTGTGTGTTTCAGGAGCTGCTGAAGGATCCCCTGTACATCGGACTGAGACACAAACGTGTCCGAGGCAAGGCTTATGATGAACTCCTAGATGAGTTTATGAAGGCTGTAACTGACAGGTAAAGAGAGTGAGAGAGAGAGAGAGAGAGAGAGAGAGAGAGAGAGCAAGAGAGAAAGTTCTTATATAATAATAATTATAAATCTGAGTCTAATCTCCTAATCATTAGACAGAATAAATGATGATGATAATGAGTGAGTGTGAAAAGTGTTATGACCTCGAATGTAATCTAGTGACTTATTTCCTGTCTGTCTGTCTGTCTGTCTGTCTGTCTGTCTGTCTGCCTGCATGCCAGTTTGTCTGTGCCAGTCTGTATCTCTCTCTCTCTCTCTCTCTCTCTCTCTCTCTCTCTCTCTCACTCTGTCTCTCTCTGTGTGTTATTGCTGTAATGGATGTTGTATGTGCATAGTTGAGCTGTTGCGTTGCAGGAATGCAGCCTTTAGGTTTGTGGATGTGTGTGTGTGTGTGTGTGTGTGTGTATGTGTGTGTGTGTGTGTGTGTGTGTGTGTGTCAGTGTCCTTCTCTGAAACCTCAGTGTCTGATTACCCTCCAGTACAGAAGCCATGGCTCCATAATAACTGGGTTTGATATGAGATGATAAAGAAGGCTGTGTTTTTCTCTGGAAGGGCCGAGCGGCTGGAAAATAAAATGATGATGGGTTTGGGTGGATTAAAGTGATGAGTGATTACAGTGGAGTGAGTTTTAATAAAATGTCACATTTTTAAAGCATGAGATGAGAAACTTCAAACCTCAAAATCATCATACTGCTGTGGTCAGGGGTCAGTGTGATTCCTGTCCACATATTACACATCATTTATAAAACTCTGCAGAAGACTGGGATTATTTGGACAGATAGCAGGAAGCTAAACTGGAGGTTTTATCTCTGCATTTATCTCATTAATAACTCATTAATAACTCTAATAACACTCATTAATAACTATCATTAATAACACCCATTAATAACGCTCATGTAACAGCATATGCGGAACCAGAACACCAGAGGGCGCCATCACCCGAGTATTGACATTCATGAACTCATTTCCGGTCTTACTCAGGTATTTAAACAGCTCACGGACTAGTGTTCTTTGCGAAGTGTCGTTCTCTGTTGGATTACGTACCGAGCCTTGCTTTATTGTTCCTGTTGTCTACTACGTGTATGATCTTTGCCTGTTCTAGTTATTTACGATTCCTGGTTTTGCGGTTTTGGTTTCAGTTTGCCGAGTGTGTTTGGTTTCCCGGTTTTAGACCCTTTTGCTATTCCTTATCAATATTGATTCTTGCCTGCTGGTTTGGATATTAATAAAGATCTGCAAAATGGATTCTACTTCATCCGCACATCCTTACAGCTCATTAATAACTCTCGTTAATAATGCATTAATAACGCATTAATCTTCTTCTTCTTTGGTTTTTTCCCTTCAGGGGTCTCCACAGTGAATCATCTCTCTCCACCTATCCCTATCTTCTGCATCCTCAACACTTACACCCACTAGCTTCATCTCCTCATTTATTACATCCATATACCTCCTCTTTGGCCTTCCTCTTTTCCTCCTGCCTGGCAGCTCCATGTCCAACATTCTCCTACCAATATACTCACTCTCCCTCCTCTGGACATGTCCAAACCATCTTAACCTGGCCTCTCTAACTTTGTCCCCCAAATGTCCAACATGAGCTGTCCCTCTGATGTCCTCGTTCCTAATCCTGTCCAACCGTGTCCCTCCCAAAGAGAACCTCAACATCTTCAGCTCTGCTACCTCCAGCTCTGACTCCTGTCTCTGTCTCAGTGATACTGTCTCTAAACCATACAGCATGGCCGGTCTCACCACTGTCCTGTATCACCTTCCCCTTGATTCTCGCTGAAATGTTTCTATCACACAGAACTCCCGACACCTTTCTCCACCCATTCCAACCTGCCTGCACTCGCTTCTTTACCTCTTTCCCACACTCTCCATTACTCTGGACTGTTGACCCCAAGTACTTAAACTCCTGTACCTTCTTCACCTCTTCACCCTGTAATCTTACTGTTCCACTTCCCTCCCTGTCATTCACACACATGTACTCAATCTTACTACCACTGACTTTCATTCCTCTTCTCTCCAGCGCAAACCTCCACCTCTCCAGGTTTTCCTCCACCTGCTCCCTGCTCTCACTACAGATCACAATGTCATCTGCAAACATCATTGTCCAAGGAGACTCCTGTCTGACCTCCTCTGACAACTGGTCCATCACCATAGCAAACAGGAAGGGGCTCAGAGCCGATCCCTGATGCAGTCCCACCTCCACTCTGAACTCCTCTGTCTGACCTACAGCACACCTCACCACTGTCCTGCTCCTCTCATACATGTCCTGCACCACTCTGACATACTTCTCTGCTACTCCTGACTTCCTCATACAGTACCACAGCTCTTCTCTTGGCACCCTGTCATACGCTTTCTCCAAGTCTACAAACACACAGTGCAGCTCTCTCTGACCATCCCTATACTTCTCCATCAACATTCTCAGAGCAAACATTGCATCTGTTGTGCTCTTTCTGGGCATGAAGCCATACTGCTGCTCACAAATTTCCACTACCTTCCTTAACCTAGCTTCCACTACTCTTTCCCAGAGCTTCATTGTGTGGCTCATCAACTTTATCCCCCTATATTTGCTGCAACTCTGCACATCACCCTTATTCTTAAAGATCAGCACTAATACACTTCTTCTCCATTCCTCAGGCATCTTCTCACTCTCTAAAACCCTGTTAAACAGACTAGTTAAAAATTCCACTGCTGCCTCTCCTAGACACTTCCAGACCTCCACCGGGATGTCATCAGGACCAACTGCCTTTCCACTTTTCCTCCTCTTCAAAGCCTTCCTGACTTCATCCTTTCTAATCTTATCTATTTCCTGTTCCATAGAGTTCACTTCTTCTACTCTTTTTTCCCTCTCATTTTCCTCATTCATCAGCTCTTCAAAGTACTCCTTCCATCTCCTCTGTACACTCTCCTCACTTGTGAGCACCTTTCCATCTCTATCCTTAATAACTCTAACTTGCCGCACATCCTTCCCATCTCGATCCCTCTGCCTAGCTAACCTGTACAAGTCCTCCTCTCCTTCTCTAGTGTCTAACCTAGTGTACAACTCATCATACGCCTTCTGCTTGGCCTTAGACCCCTCCCTCTTCACTCTGTGCTGTAACTCCTTGTATTCCTGTCTATTCTCTTCAGTCCTGTCCATGTCCCACTTCTTCTTGTCTAACCTCATCCTCTGAATACTATCCTGAACTTCCTCATTCCACCACCAAGTCTCCTTATCTTCTTTCCTCCTTCCAGATGACACACCCAGCACCTTTCTTCCTGTCTCCCTGATCACTTCTGCTGTAGTTTCCCAGTCATCTGGCAGCACTACCTGACCACCCAGAGCCTGCCTCAACTTCTGTCTAAATTCCTCACAGTATTCCTCCTTTTTCAGCTTCCACCACTTGGTTTTCTTCTCCATCTCTATCTTTGACCTCTGCTTACAGACCATCAAAGTCATCCTACACACCACCATCCTATGCTGTCTGGCTACACTCTCTCCCACTACCACTTTACAGTCACTAATCTCTTTCAGATTGCCTCTTCTACATAGGATGTGGTCTACCTGTGTGCTCCTACCTCCACTCTTGTAAGTCACTCTATGCTCCTCCCTCTTCTGAAAATAAGTGTTAACTACAGCCATGTCCATCCTCTTAGCAAAGTCCACTACCATCTGCCCTTCAAGGTTCCTTTGCTTAACTCCAAACTTGCCCATCACCTCCTCATCACCTGTCATCACCCCTCACCAACATGTCCATTAAAATCTGCTCCTATCACCACTCTCTCCCCCGTGGGAATACTCTCTATCACCTCATCTAATTCACTCCAGAATCTCTCTTTCTCCTCTAACTCACAACCTACCTGTGGGGCAAAACCACTAACAACATTCAACATCACCCCTTCATCCTCTAACTTCAGACTCATCACCCTGTCTGACACTCTCATCACCTCCAGAACATTCCTCACAAACTCCTCCTTCAGGACCACACCTACCCCATTTCTCTTACTATCCACACCATAATAAAACAGCTTGAATCCTGCTCCTATACTACGAGCCTTGCTCCCCTTCCACCTGGTCTCCTGTACACACAGTATATCCACCTTCCTTCTCTCCATCATATCAGCCAGCTCTCTACCTTTCCCTGTCATAGTACCAACATTCAGAGTTCCTATTCTCAGTCCTACACTCTTACCTTTCCTCTTCTCTCTGTCTGCACACTCTCCTCCCTCCTCTACTTCTTCCACCAACAGTCGCGGTCGTTGTTAACCCGGGCCTCAACCGATCCGGTATGAAATTTAGAGTACTGATGATCCACACGGTTAAATTTGGCAATGTTTTATGCCGGATGCCCTTCCTGATGCAACCCTCTCTATTTATGCGGGCTTGCGACCGGCACAGAAGTCACTGGACTGTGACCCCATGGCTAGATTATTAATAACACATTAATAACACTCATTAATAATGCATTAATAATGCTCATTAATAATGCATTAATAACTCATTAATAACTCTCATTAATAACTATCATTAATAGCTATCATTAATAACACTCATTAATAACTATCATTAATAACGCTCATTAATAACACTCATTAATAATGCTCATTAATAACTCACATTAATAACTATCATTAATAACTATCATTAATAACACTCATTAATAACGCTCATTAATAACTCTCATTAATAACGCTCATTAATAACTCTTATTAATAACGCTCATTAATAACTCTCATTAATAACGCTCATTAATAACTCTTATTAATAATGCTCATTAATAACACTCATTAATAACACTCATTAATAACACTCATTAATAATGCTCATTAATAACGCTCATTAATAATGCTCATTAATAACGCTTATTAATAACCCTTATTAATAACACACATTAATAATGCTCATTAATAACGCTCATTAATAACCCTTATTAATAACTCTTATTAATAATGCTCATTAATAACACTCATTAATAACACTCATTAATAATGCTCATTAATAACACTCATTAATAACACTCATTAATAACGCTCATTAATAACACTCATTAATAATGCTCATTAATAACGCTCATTAATAACCCTTATTAATAACTCTTATTAATAATGCTCATTAATAACACTCATTAATAACACTCATTAATAACGCTCATTAATAACACTCATTAATAATGCTCATTAATAACCCTTATTAATAACCCTTATTAATAACTCTTATTAATAATGCTCATTAATAACACACATTAATAACTATCATTAATAACACTCATTAATAACGCTCATTAATAACTCTTATTAATAATGCTCATTAATAACACTCATTAATAACGCTCATTAATAACTCTTATTAATAACGCTCATTAATAACTCTTATTAATAATGCTCATTAATAACTCTCATTAATAACGCTCATTAACAACTCACATTAATAACTCTCATTAATAACTATCATTAATAATGCTCATTAATAACGCTCATTAATAACTCTCATTAATAACACTCATTAATAATGCTCATTAATAACTATTATTAATAATGCTCATTAATAACCCATTAATAACGCTCATTAATAACTCATTAATAACGCTCATTAATAACATTCATTAATAACACTCATTAATAACACTCATTAATAACACTCAATAACTCTCATTAATAACTCTCATTAATAACATTCATTAATAACACTCATTAATAACACTCATTAATAACACTCAATAACTCTCATTAATAACTCTCATTAATAACTCTCATTAATAACGTTCATTAACACTCACCTTGAAGATTATCCATCCAGGAGCAGCTCAGATGGTGGACTGATCAACTAATAAAACTCACACACACACACACACACACACACACACACACACACAAAGTAATAGTGTTTCATTGTTGTATCCTGTAGTATAATAGTCAGAGTTTCCAGGTCAGAAGAACTGAGCTAACTTTCCTCTGGCCCTTAGGGTGGCAGGAAGTTTTGTTTAAATGACATTCACTAGGTCAGTTTAACTTAGCTAGTACACACACACACACACATCTGCCTCCATTCAGACACGCCCATCTGTGGAGACATTTCTGCTTAAGTGAAACTGTTATTCCTTTCAGTCTTTGTGTGTGTGTGTGTGTTTATTAGATGGCACTCAGGATGGAGCTATATTACACTGTGTGTCATATTTTAGAGTGCTTTTCATTTTAGTCTGTTTTGATTTATCAACAGGTGTGTGTGTGTGTGTGTGCAGGTATGGGATGAACTGTCTGATCCAGTTTGAGGATTTTGCTAACATCAACGCTTTCCGTCTTCTGCACAAATACCGCAACCAATATCTCACCTTTAATGATGATATACAAGGTACAGTATCACACACACACACACACACACACACTTTCACTCATTCTCACACACACATCTGTTCTGGTGCAGGTACAGCAGCAGTGGCAGTAGCCGGTCTTCTAGCTGCACTTCGCATTACTAAGAGCAGGATGTCGGATCATACCATTGTGTTCCAGGGAGCAGGGGAGGTCAGTGTGCCAGCTGTCTGAGTGTTCTGACTGCTGAAGTTTAGAGAAACTGACCTGTAACATCTATTTTATCTCAGATTTTATTATTTACATCACGAGGACGAGACTGCTCATATTATTTATAAAGAAGAAAATATTTTTATTTCTGTTATCAATATAAACAATGTTTTATAGAAATGTGTGTGTGTGTGTTGCGATGGGCATTGTTGCCCATGGGCAGGCTGCGATGGGCATTGCTGAGCTGATCATCATGGCTATGGAGAAAGAAGGGCTTCCACATGACGAGTGTGTGAGGAAGATCTGGATGGTCGACTCCAAGGGTCTCATTGTGAAGGTGAAGCGTGTTCATGATCTGAACTTTAACTCAAGATCAAATTCTTCACTGATGACGATGATCTGAGGATCTGTGTATGTGTGTGTGTGTGTGTGTGTGTATGTGTATGTGTATGTGTGTGTGTGTATGTGTGTGTGTGTGTGTGTTTTGTCTCTTAGGGTCGAGATCATTTGACTCCAGAGAAGCAGAGGTTTGCTCATGAACACATACAGATGAGAAGTTTAGAGGATGTTGTTCAGGAGCTGAAGCCCACTGCAATCATCGGTAATGATGGACAGACAGACAGACAGACAGACAGATAGATAGACAGACAGACAGACAGACAGACAGACAGACAGACAGACAGACAGATAGATAGATAGACAGACAGACAGACAGACAGACAGACAGGCAGACAGGCAGACAATCAGATAGATAGACAGACAGACAGATAGATAGACAGACAATCAGATAGATAGACAGACGGACAGATAGATAGACAGACAGACAATCGGATGGACGGACGAACAGACAGATCGACAGACAGACAATCAGATAGATAGACAGACGGACAGATAGACAGACAGACAGACAGACAGATTGTAATAAAAAGAAATGAGAATAGATTTTTCAGTGTATTGTGTGTAATATAAATATCATTGTAAGTCTTTTTACAAACAGATCTGAAAAGAAATGTAATTTATTCATTCCAATAAATAATGAAATAAAAGATTCATTTGTACTGTTGCTGTAAATGGACAGCGTGTACATGACATCACTTCCTGTCCTGGTTATTAGGGGTGGCGGCCATAGCTGGAGCCTTTACTGAGCGCATCATCAAAAACATGGCTGCCTTTAACGAGAGGCCCATCATCTTCGCTCTGAGTAACCCCACCAGTAAAGCTGAGTGTACAGCCGAGCAGTGCTACACACACACACAGGTAACACTGCATTGTGTGTGTCTGTCTGTCTGTGTGTGTTTAACAGTAATTTAAAGTCACTATCCTTTTTTTATTTGTGTGTCTGTGTGTGTCTGTGTGTGTCTGTGTGTGTGTGTGTGTGTGTGTTAGGGCCGGGGTATATTTGCCAGCGGGAGCCCGTTTGACCCTGTGACCC
Organism: Hemibagrus wyckioides; assembly: GCF_019097595.1. Lineage (NCBI taxonomy): Eukaryota > Metazoa > Chordata > Actinopteri > Siluriformes > Bagridae > Hemibagrus > Hemibagrus wyckioides. The sequence goes on from NC_080729.1 coordinate 499,468, forward strand.
TGGTAGATGGGCGGAGATTTTTCCCGGGTCAGGGTAATAATGCCTACGTGTTCCCGGGCGTGGCTCTCGGAGCGATAGCGTGCAGCATGTCTCACATCCCTGAGCAGATCTTTCTCATCACAGCTGAGGTGAGACACATGTCTCACTCTCTCTCCTAACACTGATTATATAAAATCTATTTTAACTCATTAAATGCTGTTTGTAAAATAAAGTGTTTCCATTGAAAACCTCTCCACTGAAACCTGGAGAGGAGCCTTTACACTTTACTGAGACTTTTCCCTGAGTGGTGTGTGTGTGTGTGTGTGTGTGTGTGTGTGTGTGTGTGTGTGTGTGTGTGTGTGTGAATGTTCAGACGATCGCTGAGCTGGTGACGGAGAAGGACCTCGCTGAAGGGAGACTCTATCCTCCTCTCACCTGCATTCAGGCCGTCTCCTTCAGAATAGCAGTGAGGGTGAGTTACTAACACTGATCACACCTGTGTGTGTGTGTGTGTGTGTGTGTGTGTTTACTAAATATTGAGTTAGATTAGTGTTCATCAGTGAGACATCAGAATTCTGTTTTTCCTCCTGTGTGTGTGTGTGTGTGTGTGTGTGTGTGTGTGTGTGTGTGTGTGTGTAGACTGTAGAGTATGCCTACAGACACCAGATGGCGATGTTGCAGCCTGAACCAGCCGATAAAGAGGCATTAGTGCGCTCACATGTCTACAACACCGAGTACGACGACTTCACTGTGGACTCGTACCGCTGGCCAGAGGAGGCCATGAACATCCAGACCTGCAGACTCTGATCACTCCACACACACACACATTATTTATGCGCTGCAGCATTTTTACATCTGTTTATTATTATTATTATTATTATTGTTAGATCAGGATGTGAATGAGTGCATGAGGCACTGCATGAGTTTCATTTAAAGCTTTTATACTAGTAAATAAACACACCAGTTTCACACACACACACACACACACACACACACAGTCCTGTTGAACTTGTGCTGAAGATTATGTGAAGTTGTATAAGTAAATTTCCGGAAGATTAAACACATCTCATCAAACAGATCACCATCACACACTTTACTCCAGGTGTGTGTCGCTCTGATGCTGAGAGATTTCACTGAATAAAATTGTGATGTAATAAACTTTAATAACACTGATATAAGAATATAAAGATTGTGTTAATGTGTGAAGCTGTGTGCTGTGTCTGAACTCCGCCCTGGCCACGCCTCCAGTATCACAACATCCAAGATTTTATATTTAATATATTCATTTTTGGCAGATTATTATTATTATTATTATTATTATTATTATTATTATTATTATTATTATTATTATTAAAGAGTCGTGTGTTGATTATTTTATAAGATTTGATTGATTTCCTCTGTTCAGAGAGAGCTGAAAGATTAGACAGATTAGACCACAAGACAGGACAGACTGACAGTGAGACCTCTGAGTCTCACTCTCACAGCTTCTCTCATAGAGCCCCAAAAACCTGTTACAGGAGAATGAGCCCAGTGCTGTTATCATCATCATCATCATCATCATCATCATCATCATCACACCCTGATCCTCACACTTTTATTTTATCATACTACATTTTTTCCTTTCTTTTTTGATACCTCTCTCTCTCTCTGTCTGTCTCTCTCTCTGTGAGACCTGCACATCAGCACGTGATGAGGGACATCTGCCGCTCTCTGTGACCTTTAATGACCTTGTTTATGACTCAAACCCTGCATTAGTTCCAGCTCATATGTTTGACCACATGATGCATTTCCCAGAAACGTCACTGACCCCGAAGTCCAGTCGAGTGTGAAAGCTCTTATTTATTAAACTCTATGCAGCTAATATTCTCTAATCAGTCCTATGATGTCACTCTGAGCTGCAGGAAGTGGTGTGTGTGTGTGTGTGTGTGTGTGTGTGTGTGTGTGTGTGTGTGTGTGTGTCCAGTAGATGGCGCTCATTGACAGCTTTCTCCACAGTCTTCAGCAGAACGGAAATAAACTTAGACTTTACTGGTGTTACTGGTGATTTATTATGGACTGTAATATAAACTGGTCTATATTTTAGATCTTTAGTTCCAGATGTGAACCACAGTGTCGCGTCCTGTCTGTTTATAACCTGATGTTTATAACATCATTTCACCATTTATTTTAATCAGACTGCACAGGTTCAGGGACATGAACACCAAACATCACGAGACTGCTGAAGACTGGAGTTTAACTGGAGTTTAACTGGGAGACTTTTATTATTGTCAGGCTTTCTCCTCTACTTTATAACACAAATGAAAATAATCTCTGTATGGAGTGATACCTCACTTTAATACCACAACACACTCTCTCTCTCTCTCTCTCTCTCTCTCTCTCTCTCTCTCTCTCTCTCTCTCTCTCTCTCTCTCTCTCTCTCATACACACTCTCTCTCTCTCTCTCTCTCTCTCTCTCTCTCTCTCTCTCTCT
>NC_080729.1:509416-526916 GCF_019097595.1 Hemibagrus wyckioides
CTCACCAGTCCCAGTTCAACAGCTCATTAATGTGAACTCAGACACTCCAGCCACTGGTTAAATTACAAAGCGATGGGATAAGAGCAAGTACTTTGACATTAAAATTATGTATATATTATGTACTTCATCTTTAACCAATAGCCAACAAGCATGCTGGGGCTGTCATTTCATGTTGATTTCAATCATTTGTTTATTTTTTATTGCTGGTGATGGATTACAAATTTACCTACCCTGATAATTTTGTGGCACTGAATGTTGAAAGGTTTCTGCTGCTACTGTTGTCTGAGGTTCACTGTGATCTTCATCATCATCATCATCATCATCACTTGAACTGGGACCATCTAGGGGCTCTACTTGTTCTAATAGAGACATGAACAAGTGTTTTAAAAGCATCTTTCCAATAAACATTTACTGCCCTTGTTATTAGTTACACTAATCTATATGGCCAAAAGTATGGAAACCTGACTTTTCCAGCCATATATGATTCTTTTTCAAACTGTTACCACAAAGTTGGAGGCACACAATTGTATAGATTGCCTATGAATGCAGTAGCATTAAATTTCCGCTTCTCTAGGAGACCCAAATCTGTTCCAGCATGAATATCCCTGTGTACAAAGCGAACTCCATGAAGATATGGTGTACATGGGTTGGAGTGGAAGATCTTGAGTGGTCTGCTATAGAGCTCTGGCTTCAACTCTATTAAACACCTTCTGGATGAATTGGAAGGCTAACTTCACCCTACATCAGCACATGACTAACACCCTTGTGGCTGAATGAGCACAAATCCCCATAACCAAACACAATATATACATCGACTGGAGCTTATTATAACAGCAAATGGGGAATGGGACATTCAGCAACACAAACAAATCCTGTGGTCAGGTGGCCACAAACCTTTGTCCGTAGAGTGCATAATTCTAAACAGATTTGAAAATATGTAGAATATAAACAAATGCATGCGCGCTCATACCATTCGGGTCGATTTCAATATCATCAAGTTTCTTTCCTTTGTAGTCGGACAGTGTTCCCTTCTCCATTGCCATTAGGACCTTACTCAACTTTGCCAGCTGCAGTGTCCCCTCTGGCAATCGGTAATACTCTCTGTGCACTCTGATGTCATGACCAAGAAAGTCAGCTAATTGATCTGCTTCATTTTCATCAAGATTAAGAATCTCTGACATGGTTGCTATATGCTTCCTAAGTCTAGTTGATGATAATGCTTGAGGATTCTTAGCACCACAGTCATGGGTAGCTCTGTAAATGCATTCTCCTCCTCTGTAAGCAGACATTGCTCCTGATCTAGCAAACATAAAAGGATTCTCAGGTGGGACGCCACAAGCCTCACGTGTTTCAACAAGCAGCTCCATTGCAGAAACCATTGAAGGCTTGAGTAGCACAGGATGAAGTGCAAACACAGCTTTCTCTCAAAATCAGTAAGACAGATGGCTATGTCTTCATGTAGCCCAGAAGAGTCTCTGTTTTTAAAGGCTGACAGAAGCATCTGTGATACCTCACCTTCTCTTCTTCTGTTGAATAAGATGACTTGTGACAGTGTAACCTTGGCAAGGGCAGCATAACCATCTACTGAAGGGCTGTTTCTGAGAATATTCTGGAGTTCATCATGTTTTTTCTGCAAATGTGAATGCAAAAGTTTGACATCTTGAGTGAATGGGATTATCTGTGGTGTATTCCACTTTGCTTCTTTCAGTGTTGTGATAGCACTAGCAGAGACGAATTCATTCCATCTTGCCTGGTATATTCTTCTAAAATCTCTGGTACATTCAGCACGCTCATGATCACCATACATCATTGCATTGCTCTCAATAATACTACAGATCTTGTTTAAAGAATGGCCAAGTTGAAGAGCTAGTGATGGAATGCGGTAAGAGTTGTTCTCTTCACTGTAGCCTGACACAGCTTTAACAGCTGAAATAACATATTTGAAGTTTGCTGGTATGAAGAAGTCCATCATTGTTCTCAGTGGGGTAATCTTTCTTGCTTCAACCAGAAGTCTTCCAACTTCTCTCATCTTCTGTCTGATGTAATCATGTTTGGTCACATCAGATCCCATCCGGTTAAACATGTGCTCTCCCAGCTGCATGATACAACTGTCACCATGAACTGTACAAGAAACTTCATCATAATTCATCAAGGACAGGATATTCATCAAGCCTTTGCTCACCTCTAAGCCAACAGGATTTTTCAGAGCACACAGTGATCTCACCCTCTTCCTGCCTTGGTGTTCAGCAACCTTTGATTTATTGGGACAGTGTTTCACGTGTTTCCAAAGACTGTGCTTGTAATAAAGCCCTTGACAGTAAATGCAGTGAATGAACCCCTTAGGTTCTTTGCTTGTTTTGGGACGGTAGCAAGCAATCATCTCCCCACACCCATTTCTGGCCACATCTATGTTGTGGGCAAAGTTGCCCCTTTTTCTAAGCTGGTTTAATTGCACTCGCCTTTCTTTAGAGTTTTTTGGAAACGCAACTGCCTTTGCAACCTCCACTTCATTGCGATGGACAACTTCAAGATGTCTTGCTATTTTTGAATACGGCTTAAAGCAATAAAGACAATACTGCTTCTTTTTATATGATTTGCGTTCCAGCTTTTCTGATGCCACTGCCTGGATTAAAGCCTTATTGGTAGATAAGGGGTCTGTGTCTTTAGCTTGGGATTTCCCTTTTTTTGTTGATAAGGACTTCATGGATTTATCAAATAAAGTACTTGTTTGCTCAGACTCACTTCTTGAAAAGGCTGATGTACAAAATGTCAGAGAACCTTTGTCCAAGCTTCTTCCAGGAACTCCATCATCTAAGCTGCTTTCAGACCTGCTGGGCCAAGAGGCATTTCCACCTGATTCATCTGAGCTTCTTTCAGTCACACGGTGTCCAAAATCAAATTCACTTGAGTCCTCTGAGCTGCTTTTGGGTATGTAGTCAACATCGCTGTAGTCTGTATGATCTGTGTCAATAGTGGAATCAGTGAGGGCACTCCCAGAACACTAAAATGAGAAAGGTTTACACTTTATTGGACATCATTTTAATCAAAAATACAGACAATGCGTTTGGCAAGTTTTTTAATCTGACTGTTCTTATATGAGCAAATGGTATGTAAATGTAGTTAAGTGGTATGTCTACATGGTACATATGACATAACTGTCTTTAGGCCTTAAAAAGTGCAGATAGAAAATGAGATATAGAATACAAGTCGATTCCCTATTTTTCTTCATTTCCATGAAGACATCCTTCTTCTCTTTGTGTTTTGTTTGACTAACTTTTAGTACCAGTCAAAATAGACTCAATGTATTGATACACTATATTGCCAAAAGTATTCGCTCACCCATCCAAATAATCAGAATCAGGTGTTCCAATCACTTTCATGGCCACAGGTGTATAAAATCAAGCACCTAGGCATGCAGACTGTTTTTACAAACATTTGTGAAAGAATGGGTCGCTCTCAGGAGCTCAGTGAATTCCAGCGTGGAACTGTGATAGGATGCCACCTGTGCAACAAATCCAGTCGTGAAATTTCCTCGCTCCTAAATATTCCACAGTCAACTGTCAGCTGTATTATAAGAACGTGGAAGTGTTTGGGAACGACAGCAACTCAGCCACGAAGTGGTAGGCCACGTAAACTGACGGAGCGGGGTCAGCGGATGCTGAGGCGCATAGTGCGAAGAGGTCGCCAACTTTCTGCAGAGTCGATCGCTACAGACCTCCAAACTTCATGTGGCCTTCAGATGAGCTCAAGAACAGTGCGCAGAGAGCTTCATGGAATGGGTTTCCATGGCCGAGCAGCTGCATCCAAGCCATACATCACCAAGTGCAATGCAAAGCGTCGGAGATGATGGCAACGCAACACTGGGAGATGGAGGTGATGGCAATGCAACACTGGGAGATGAAGATGATGGCAATGCAACACTGGGAGATGAAGATGATGGCAATGCAACACTGGGAGATGAAGATGAGGGCGATGCAACATAAGGTGCTATAGATGATGACATCTCAGAGGATGCAATACACGGTGCTGGAAGTGATGGCAACACAACACAGGGTGCTGGAGATGATGGCAACGCAACACAGGGTGCTGGAAGTGATGGCAACACAACACAGGGTGCTGGAGATGATGGCAACGCAACACAGGGTGCTGGAGATGATGGCAACGCAACACAGGGTGCTGGAGATGATGGCAACGCAACACAGGGTGCTGGAAGTGATGGCAACACAACACAGGGTGCTGGAGATGATGGCATCTTAGAGGTGGTTAGAGAACATGGTAGTGAGGGTGTTTTCGATGTGGATGCAGCAGAATGACTGACAGATTAGAAATGAAATTAGAAGTGTAATTAGACATTGTAACAAATAAACACAATTGTTAATTTTTGCTTAATCTCAGCCATAATTTCATAGTACCTTAGTTCACCATGGCCAGTCAGAGTCTCCATAACTGTAAGTAATTTCTTGCCCAGGCAGAATGTCTTGTACAGCAAAGAGACAAAGGTGAGGTTTTCCATGAACTTCAGTGGTTCTCATTTTACAGTTAGGAATCCTGTACTCAGCATTCATGAGTCTCCCCAAGCTCCCATCTTTGGAGGCATCCACGCTATATAATTTCATAAAATGCATAAAAGTCTCTTATGCCCAAAGAGTAATTATGTATGCAGTACATCTTAAGTAGTGTTTTCCAACACATCTACCTTTACCTGCATATTAAAAAAGTAGCTTAAAGATGAATAAAGCCATTTTTATGTTTGAATTACTAAATGATATTTTAAAAATCTTTACTAACATTATAAAAAGACACCATATAATAAAATTTAAAGGTTTGGTATGTCATGAATATTTTTCCAATACCCCTCTTAAAAAATAAAGGGAGCAGTCTTTACAGAAAATATTTATGTATGAAAAAAGCTCTATTAAACGATTCTTTTTTCAGAGTGTGGATGTAGTCGATATCAAGCCAACTGTTCAGTACTTACCACCAGTAGTTGCCATGCCACTGAAAATAAAATAAGAATGTGTTTTCAGCATCACTGTAGTGTTTATTTTGCTCAAGACCCGCAGAACTTAGTTCACCCCTGTATTCTAGAACAAAATCTCCTCTGTGAAACATCTCAGTGGTAAAAACTCCACGCCCTGAAGAAAAAGTTTCCTTTAGTCTTACACAATTATGGTGCAGCAATAATATGAATTAAAGTGAATGTTACTGAATGACATTATACAGCCTTAAAATACAAAAAATGAACAGATTCTAATGTTAAAGTAATTGAGAGAGTTGAAATTAAAGCTCTAGAAGAGCTTAGGGATGCGACACATTCAGCTGTGGAATCTGAAGACATCAATTTTAGTGATATCTGCCAAATACTGAGAAAAATCTATGCAAGCTATTCCATAAACAAATTTATACATTCAATAATTTGCTCATATCAGTTTAATTATCACTTTAATACTATTTAATTAACAAATACAAATTATATTTAACATATTAAAATGTCTTGCCTTTATAATGATTAATATATTGCTGTTGCAGCCCAGACTTGTCGGTTTTCGAGGTAATGTATTGCCTAGCATCCTGAAGAGGACTGGTGCGTCTTTTTCTTTGTGATGTACTTGCCATGTTTGACTGTTACAGGATAAAAATAAACAGTAATCCAGGCATTAAGAAGAATGATAAACATAAAGCTAAGCAAAGATAATTAAAGTTGTTTATCCTAACTCATTTAATCACATCTGTCACAGCTGTAACCAAACAATAGTTCAAAATTGTAGAGAACTGGTCCTCAGTGGTAGCTTGTGTCAACAGCTTATTCTCATGCTCAGAGTTGATTGCATAACTGCAATTAATTACGAGTTAACAACTGCACTGTTTTACTTAACATAGGATAAGATAGTACTAATCATCCAAACATCTGGAGGAACTGACACAAAATACTCTGATCAAAATACAATGATCATGCAAACATCTGGAGGAATTTAGACAAAATACTCCATTGCAAAGTAGGAACTTAACACTTTTATTTCTATAAATTAGATGCTTTCTGGGACTATGGGTTTTTTTATACGAATAATCTATAAATCTATGCAAATTGTTTGTTTTTTAGAAATTGTTGCCAGCCACATACGTTGTAATAACACAAAGTAAACTTCCTCACTCCCTTAACACAGTAATCTACATAATGTGTGCCAAAATGCCACGTTTACTTGTAGACAGTCAGTGACGTCACTTTATTGATTGGCTAGTAGGTTGAGAAGCAGTGGACCAATGGAGACTTTTATCCCGCCCCCTAATCTGCATAAATCTCTACTTGTGATATTTGGAATCGCAAATAAACAACTTGGAAAGATAAACACAGAAAACTGAAGCATGAATAAAGAGAAAATTAAATAACAAGCAAATAGCAAAAAGAACAAACATCCGAGTAAAATAAGCACGAAAAATAACATTTTGTTTTAATTCCTAGTATTCCGAGTTCTTTTTTTTTGTTTGGGTATTTTTTAATTTTGTATTTTATTCTATGATTCGCGTGTTTTATTTTTTTACGAGTAGTACACTCATGGCGCGAATCTGACGCCATACAGGACATCATACATCATTCACTCAAACACAGACAATTTAGGACATAACTCCCTGTGTTCTGCTTCAATACCTTTCCATACCGGGGATTCCGCCGAGGCTTCGTTGTTCAAGTGCGCATGCGCGATCAGACATACGCACATTCACCCCCCCTCCTCTCCCCCACTCATTTATAACTTTCACGAAATACTTTAAACCAATTATGAAAATTAATTAAAACGAGCCCTGCTTCTTTCCCTCACACCTCGCGTTTCGTTTCGTTTCGTTTAATTAATAAAACATGTCTAAGGTCAATAGAGTCGGCACTCGGTCCGGTTTTCGGGACATTTTTGGACTTTATTATATCATGCTCACAATTGTGACCAGTGGGACAAACTCTGTTTGTTTTGTTGGTTGTCTTATATAATTTTAACACCTTATTACATTTAATTGACACCTAAAGTAAAAACTATATATATTATTCATTTTAATAAAAGCAGTAACCTACATATTTTAAAGTTAATATATTTATCATAAAACTTTAAGCCAGGGTATAAACTTACCTTTTCTTTCTTTATGAGCGCGTGCGCTGAAAGTCTCTGGAAACTGCGCCGCTCCGCTGCAAATTGATGATCACGTGGTCGGGATTCGCGGGAAAACTGCTCCACCCTCGCCCACCTGCTCCCCTCCCCCACTAATTGCTGTAGACGTCATTGTGGTGTGTTTGGATTCGCGATTAATAGAGTATATATCATTTTTATTTTCTTTTTTTCGTAAATAAACTCTGAAATGCAGGCTTACCAAAACATTATTGCATTGTTAAAATATTGCGGAAAATTATTTATTTAATTAATTTATTTATTTTATTACTATAAATAAATAAATAAATAAATATTAATATGTTTATAATAATGGCCACTATAACTGTGCCTATAGGTAGTATATGTTTTCACACTTAAACCCTCTAGCAATGATATAATTGATAAGACAGGACAGAGATGAAATGTGAATAAAAGCTGAATAAAGAAAGAAAGTAAGAATATAGATCTAAATCCAGCTTATTTTAAAGTGATATGTTTCACTTTTTGAAGCAGATCCATGTATCCATGTATATGAGCAAACCTAAAATTAGCCTGTTTCAAATTGCATGCATCCATAAAACCTAAGCATACAACAAAAGTGACTCTGCAAGTAACTGTCACAGAATGTTGTCACAGGACTCTTCTTGCAATTCCTAAACAATTTTATCTCTTATATGTTCCTTTTTAAAAAAAAAAAAAAATAATAATAATCATGACATCTGACTGTATTTTAAATTTTATAGTTTAATTACAATTAAAAATAAGTAAAAATATAAATTTATTTATGTGGATGGGGTTTGAGGAACAAACTGACTCAGTGTAAAACAGGGGTGTCCAATCTTATCTGCAAAGAGCTGGTGTGGTGCAGGTTTTCATTCCAACCGAGCAGAAGCCACACCTGAGTCCACTGAAAGCCAAGATCAGTTTATTAGCCAGTTGGAATCAGGAGTAGCTTCTGCTTGGTTGGAATGAAAACCTGCCCCCACACCGGCCCTTTCTGGATAAGACTGGACACCCCTGGTGTAAAACAACGTAAAGTGTGACTGCAGCCTCATGCAGGAGGGAGATGGGTAACAGGCCTACTCAGTGAAAAGAAGGACTAAATTCTGGGGGATGAAGCTGAACAAATCAATTGTTGAATTAAGGACCCAATAAAAGCTGTACATGGCACCTGTATTAGATCTATCAGTAAATCCACACACTGATTGAGGGAAAACCTGAGGTTTATGTAGCAGTGTGCACAGGTCCTGTGCATTAGCCCTAATTGCCTGCGCTGGGCTGAGCACTATAAAGAGGCATGCCAGTAACCACGGCTTTGCCTAAGCAGGCACCCGTGACGTTACAAAAATAAACAGAAAAATAAGTACAAAAAACTACATTATGCCTGATTAATGATCAGATTTGCAAACATCTCTCTTTGTTTTTCTTAATTTATGTATTTATTTCAATTAATGTGACCTTTGAGATAAGAGAAAAGCAGTGGTAAGGTAACTGTCATGAAAAAACATCAATAAACGGCTGTCTATGGTGATGATAAGCCAGTGAAGTCCCCTTTGGGGACTAGGATACACACTTTGGGCAAACACATCCATTAGAAGTACCTTTTGGGGACTAGGATACACACTTTGTGTAAATAAATCTGATATAAGTACCTTTTGGGGACTAGGATACACACTTTGGGCAAATAAATCTGATATAAGTACCTTTTGGGGACAAGTGTGTATCTTACAGGAAGTGCAGTTCTCCTAGAGGGCGCTATTTTTTACACAAATTTTGGGTCCAGGATACACACTTTGGGTACACAAATCAGGTAAAACTGCCTTTTTGGGACTTGCATGATTTTAAGCTCAGACACCATTTTAGAGCATGCCAAACACGAATATATAGTCAAACAAATGGGGACCGAAAAAAAAGTCGCCATTTGTCAAGGTGGTCCTCATTCTACCGGTGTGTACTCTGGTGAAAGTCCCCAAAAGTGAGATAAGTAAGTGCACACACACACACACACACACATGCACTCTCTCTCTCTGTCTCTCTCTCTCTCTCTCTCGGTGCATGCTGGGAGTGTGTGTGTGTGTGTGAATACGGTGAGAGGGCGACAGTTTGGGAAACCTGACTGTTTTTCCTGTTTTTCTTACTTTCATTTTTTGGATAAAAGGTTAGTTTGAAAGGCGATTTAATTTTTTATTAAGGGTGATTTTTTGTGAGGTTTTTGTGAGGTTTTGTTGGCGGTCGAGATGGTGTCCCCACCCGCGGAGGGTGTGCCGCGCCTCTCGCTCCGTAACAGCGTCAGGTGTGTACCTGAGCCGGGTGTGACGGTGGAGGAAGTGTTGGAGGAGATGGGGAAGTCAGTCAGGTATGAGAATCTAGTGTCGGCTTCCCGCATGAACAAGGCAGTGGCGGTGTTTGTGAAGAAGGAGGACTTAGTGAATGATCTGATTAGTGATGGCATTGTAGTGAACGGAGCTCACGTTATCGGAACACCGCTTGTAGCTCCGACAACTAAAGTCAAACGCCCCAGTTTCAAACCCCGCCCCGCCATTCCTACCGGACGCGGACATTGAGAAAGCGCTCACGGGCTACGGAAAGTTCACCAGCGCAATTAAATCTATTCCGTTCGGATGTAAAAAGACGTATCTAAAACACGTTACTTGTTTCCACAGACAAGTCCTTATGTATTTAACCGAGCCTGATCTGGATGTTTGTTTTCGGGTGTGGTTTGAAGGCAGACCATTCACCATCTACACCAGTACAGGCAAAATGAAATGCTTTGAATGTGGAGATCTGGGCCATAAACTGGCTGCATGTCCACACAAAGAGAGCACCAGTGGAACTACTGTGAGTAATGAGTCCACCTCAAACTCAGGACCTGGGAGCAGCTACAATGAGGAAGAACATCCCCAGACTGTAAGTAACACTGGTGTACACAACACTGAGGTGAGTGATGAAGAGACAAAAGCTAGAGAGGTGGTTGCTGGGGAAAATGTGCATGTTGATGAAAACACAATAGATACAGGTAAAAACATCAATGAAGAAATGAGTGACATGATAATGGAAACTGAGACAGACCAAACACTGACTCCTGATCAAACACTGACTCCTGATCAAACACTGACTTCTGACCAAACACTGACTCCTGATCAAACACTGACTCCTGATCAAACACTGACTCCTGACCAAAGACTGACTCCTGATCAAACACTGACTCCTGATCAAACACTGACTTCTGACCAAACACTGACTCCTGATCAAACACTGACTCCTGACCAAAGACTGACTCCTGATCAAACACTGACTCCTGACCAAAGACTGACTCCTGATCAAACACTGACTCCTGATCAAACACTGACTCCTGACCAAAGACTGACTCCTGATCAAACACCGACTCCTGATCAAACACTGACTCAAGATTCAAGATTCAAGAAGCTTTATTGTCATTTCAACCACATATATCTGGCGCAGTACATAGTGAAATGAAACAACGTTTCTCCAGGACCTGGTGCTACAGAAACATACAACAACAAGTTCAACACAAAACAACAAACACCACCACAGAGCTAGGACAGAAGTTTGTCTTAGCCACGTAAAGTGCACAGTGTGCAGCTAGGTGCAAACAGAGCATAGACAAGACAGTGCAAAAAACAATAAATACAATAAAGACAACACAAAAGAACACAGGACACTTAGCGCTGAAAAGAAATAAAAGAACATGTACTGGAATGTAAGTGAAATAAAATAGATAAAGTGAAATGATGTAAAAAAGTATTGTGCAAAAATATTGTGCAAAAATACACAGCAGCGGTTGAGGTAGTGCAAATAGAATAAACATAAATATAACTATAGCAGCGGATGACAGGTAGAGGTAGTGCAGTAAGTAATGAACAGTATAAATTGTGTGTGTGTGTGTGTGTCCACACAGTCAAGAGAGAGTGTGTGTATCTGTGTGTGAGAGAGACAGAGAGTTAATATACAGTTCAGTCCTGAGTGAGAGTGTGTGTGTGTGTGAGAGAGTGTGGAACAGTTCAGTCCTGAGTGAGTGTGTGTGTGTGTGTGTGTGTGTGTGAGAGAGTGTAGAACAGTTCAGTCCTGACTGAGAGTGTGTGTGTGTGTGAGAGAGTGTAGAACAGTTCAGTCCTGAGTGAGTGTGTGTGTGTGTGTGTGTGTGTGTGAGAGAGTGTAGAACAGTTCAGTCCTGAGTGAGTGTGTGAGTGTGTGTGTGTGTGTGTGTGAGAGAGTGTGGAACAGTTCAGTCCTGACTGAGAGTGTGTGTGTGTGTGTGAGAGAGTGTGGAACAGTTCAGTCCTGAGTGAGTGTGTGTGTGTGTGAGAGTGTGAGAGAGTGTAGAACAGTTCAGTCCTGAGTGAGTGTGTGTGTGTGTGAGAGTGTGAGAGAGTGTAGAACAGTTCAGTCCTGAGTGAGAGTGTGTGAGAGAGTGTAGAACAGTTCAGTCCCAGGTGTTGAGGAGCCTGATGGCTTGAGGAAAGAAACTGTTACACAGTCTGGTTGTGAGGCCCGAATGCTCCGGTACCTCTTTCCAGATGGCAGGAGGGTGAAGAGTGTCTGTGAGGGGTGTGTGGGGTGTGTAAGAGTGTGTGTGAGGGGTGTGTGGGGTGTGTAAGAGTGTGTGTGAGGGGTGTGTAAGAGTGTGTGTGAGGGGTGTGTAAGTGTGTGTGAGGGGTGTGTGGGGTGTGTAAGAGTGTGTGTGAGGGGTGTGTGGGGTGTGTAAGTGTGTGTGAGGGGTGTGAGGGGTGTGTAAGAGTGTGTGTGAGGGGTGTGTGGGGTGTGTAAGAGTGTGTGTGAGGGGTGTGTGGGGTGTGTAAGAGTGGGTGTGAGGGGTGTGTAAGAGTGTGTGTGAGGGGTGTGTGGGGTCAGCCACAATGCTGTTGGCTTTGCGGATGCAGCGTGTGGTGTAAATGTCTGTGATAGAGGGGAGAGAGACTCCGATGATCTTCTCAGCTGTCCTCACTGTCCCCTGAAGGGTCTTGTGATCTGAGACGGTGCAGTTCCCAAACCAGGCAGTGATGCAGCTGCTCAGGACGCTCTCGATGGTCCCTCTGTAGAACACAGTCAGGATGGGGGAGGGAGATGGGCTTTCCTCAGCCTCCTCAGGAAGTAGAGGCACTGCTGGGCTTTCTGGGTGATGGAGCTGGTGTTGAGTGACCAGGTGAAGTTCTCCGCCAGATGGACACAGAGGAATTTGATGCTCTTGACGATCTCCACAGAGGAGCCGTCGATGAACAGTGGAGAATGGTCACTCTGTGCTCTCCTGAAGTCAACAACCATCTCTTTGGTCTTGTCGATGTTCAGGGAGAGGTTGTTGGCTCTACACCAGGCTGTTAGATGTTGCACCTCCTCTCTGTATGCTGACTCGTCGTTCTTGCTGATGAGACCCACCACGGTCGTGTCATCTGCGAACTTGACGATGTGGTTGGAGATGTGCATTGCTGCACAGTCGTGAGTCAGCAGAGTGAACAGCAGTGGACTGAGCACACAGCCCTGAGGAGCTCCAGTGCTCAGTGTGGTGGTGCTGGAGATACTGCTCCCGATCCGGACTGACTGAGGTCTCCCAGTCAGGAAATCCAGGATCCAGTTGCAGAGAGAGGTGTTCAGGCCCAGGAGACTCAGCTTCTTAATCAGCTGCTGAGGGATGATTGTGTTGAATGCTGAACTGAAATCTATGAACAGCATTTATACATATGTGTCCTTACAGTCCAGGTGTGTGAGGGCCAGATGGAGGATTGTGGTGATGGCGTCGTCCGTGGAACGGTTAGGACGATACGCAAACTGCAAGGGGTCCAGCGAGGGTGGTAGCTGTGACTTGATGTGCCTCATGACGAGCCTCTCGAAGCATTTCATCACGATTGGTGTGAGTGCGACGGGACGGTAGTCATTGAGGTGGGAAACCGTGGACTTCTTTGGCACAGGGACGATGGTCGTTGTCTTGAGGCACGTAGGGATGATGGAGCTGCTCAGCAAGATGTTGAAGATGTCAGTGAAGACATCTGCTAGCTGCTCTGCACACTCCCTGAGAACTCTGCCAGGAATGTTGTCTGGTCCAGCAGACTTCCGTGGGTTAACTCTGCATAGAGTTCTCCTCACGTCAGCCGTGGTGAGACAGAGCACCTGGTTGTTTGGAGGAGGGATGGTCTTCTTCACTGTTGTGTTGTTCTGTGCCTCAAACCGAGCGTAGAAGTCGTTCAGCGCGTCTGGAAGGGAGGCGTCACTGTCACAGGAAGGTGAAGTTGTCCTGTAGCTGGTGATCGCCTGAATGCCCTGCCACATGCGCCGGGAGTCTCTGCTGTTCTGGTAGTGGCCGTGGATTCTCTGGGCATGTGCACACTTCGCCTCTCTGATGGCTCGGGACAGTTTGGCCCTTGCTGTTTTTAAGGCCACCCTGTCCCCTGATCTGAAGGCAGAGTCTCTCGATTTCAGGAGAGCACGCACTTTCGCAGTCATCCACGGCTTCTGGTTGGAGCGTGTGGTGATGGTCTTGGAGACGGTCACATCATCGATGCATTTCCCGATGTAGCCGGTCACTGATGCCGTGTACTCCTCCAAGTCAACAGAGTCACCGTTGGTTGCAGCCTCCCTAAACATGTCCCAGTCAGTGCACTCAAAACAGTCCTGAAGAGCAGAGATGGCTCCCGCTGGCCAGGTTTTAACCTGTTTCAAAACCGGTTTAGAGCGTCTGACAAGTGGTCTGTATGCTGGAATCAACATAACAGAGATGTGGTCTGAGTAGCCGAGGTGGGGGCGGGGCTCCGGCCAATACGCACCGGGAATGTTTGAATAAACAACATCCAGCGTGTTTGCCCCTCTCGTAGCAAAGTCCACATGTTGATGGAATTTAGGGAGCACTGTTCTGAGATTTGCATGATTGAAATCTCCGGCGATGATAAACAGTCCGTCGGGGTGAGCATTCTGCAGCTCGCTAATAGCTCCGTAGAGCTCACACAGAGCCTCCTTAGCATTAGCACTGGGGGGAATGTACACTCCAATAATGAGAGTAGTGGTGAATTCCCGGGGTAAATAAAAAGGTCTGCATCTAACAGTCACAAACTCCACTACCGATGAGCAGTAATTAGACACAAGCACAGAGTCCTTACACCATTCCGTGTTGATGTAAACACACACACCGCCACCGCGAGTCTTACCGCACAGAGCTGCATTCCTGTCGGCACGAAACACGGTTAGTCCGGCTAGCTGAATGGTGGCGTCCGGAACTCTGTTGCTGAGCCACGTCTCCGTGAAAACAAAGACGCAGCAGTCTCTGAAGTCACGCCGTGTAGTTCGCTGGAGTCAGATGTAGTCCAGTTTATTATCCAGTGAGCAGACGTTGGACAAGATGATGGAAGGGAGTGCTGGCCGGCTAGGGTTGGTTGTTAGCCTAGCACGGACACCCGCCCGTTTCCTCGAACAACGCTTGCGACGTCCTCTCTCCCGGCCACCGGCATCAGGCGACGCCGAGGACTGAAGGCCTGGTCTTCGCAGCAAGCCGAGTTTGCGAAGTTTGCAGAGTAGTTCATCATGCAAGTTAGTAAGTGCATGATTTCTGTACCGTAATATCGTCTGGCGGTCGTATACATGAACACCACTGTCTTTGGCGTCCATGCACTTTAAATTTAGCGCTAAAACAAAAAGAAAGCACCATTTTGGTTCCGGAGTGGCCGCTGCGTGCTACTGCTGTGCCGCCATCTTGGAACGGAAAAATCCTCCTGATCAAACACTGACTCCTGATAAAACACTGACTTCTGACATTGGTTCTGTGGTACGTGTGGAGGATGAGGATGATGATGATGATGCTGGCTCTGATATACTATATTGCCAAAAGTATTCGCTCACCTGCCTTGACTCGCATATGAACTTAAGTGACATCCCATTCCTAATCCATAGGGTCCAATATGACGTCGGTCCACCCTTTGCAGCTATAACAGCTTCAACTCTTCTGGGAAGGCTGTCCACAAGGTTTAGGAGTGTGTTTATGGGAATTTTTGACCATTCTTCCAGAAGCGCATTTGTGAGGTCACACACTGATGTTGGAGTCTCCGCTCTAATTCATCCCAAAGGTGTTCTATCGGGTTGAGGTCAGGACTCTGTGCAGGCCAGTCAAGTTCATCCACACCAGACTCTGTCATCCATGTCTTTATGGACCTTGCTTTGTGCACTGGTGCACAGTCATGTTGGAAGAGGAAGGGGCCAGCTCCAAACTGTTCCCACAAAGTTGGGAGCATGGAATTGTCCAAAATGTCTTGGTATGCTGAAGCATTCAGGGTTCCTTTCACTGGAACTAAGGGGCCAAGCCCAGCTCCTGAAAAACAACCCCACACCATAATCCCCCTCCACCAAACTTTACACTTGGCACAATGCAGTCAGACAAGTACCGTTCTCCTGGCAACCGCCAAACCCAGACTCGTCCATCAGATTGCCAGATGGAGAAGCGCGATTCGTCACTCCAGAGAACGCGTCTCCACTGCTCTAGAGTCCAGTGGCGGCGTGCTTTACACCGCTGCATCCGGCGCTTTGCATTGCACTTGGTGATGTATGGCTTGGATGCAGCTGCTCGGCCATGGAAACCCATTCCATGAAGCTCTCTGCGCACTGTTCTTGAGCTAATCTGAAGGCCACATGAAGTTTGGAGGTCTGTAGCGATTGACTCTGCAGAAAGTTGGCGACCTCTTCGCACTATGCGCCTCAGCATCCGCTGACCCCGCTCCGTCAGTTTACGTGGCCTACCACTTCGTGGCTGAGTTGCTGTCGTTCCCAAACACTTCCACGTTCTTATAATACAGCTGACAGTTGACTGTGGAATATTTAGGAGCGAGGAAATTTCACGACTGGATTTGTTGCACAGGTGGCATCCTATCACAGTTCCACGCTGGAATTCACTGAGCTCCTGAGAGCGACCCATTCTTTCACAAATGTTTGTAAAAACAGTCTGCATGCCTAGGTGCTTGATTTTATACACCTGTGGCCATGGAAGTGATTGGAACACCTGATTCTGATTATTTGGATGGATGAGCGAATAATTTTGGCAATATAGTGTATGTCCGGTGTAGGATCTGTAGGTGATGACTTGTACTCACTGCATGAAATTAATAACTTCTTAGACATGACGTATGGAAAGACAGCTGGAACTGTACCACAGACTTTGTGGAACTGTACCACAGTTACTGGAGTTAATAGACCTATGGAGAGAAAGAAATATGGTTGTAAGACAATACATGTGGATTAAAATTACAGAGAACAAGCTGAGTGGAGCCAGGCTAGATCGTTTATATATAGGAAAAGAGTGGAGCAATAGAATAACTCACACATCAATCACTCCAAATGGTTTTACAGATCATCACATGGCAACTGTTGTTTTTAACATGAAGGTTAAAGCCCAGGTACATCTGGAGTTTTAATGTTAAAATGTTGCAGGACATTTCTTTTTGTAATAGCTTTAAAATGTTTTGGGAAAACTGGAAAAAGGAAAAAATGAGTTTAAGAGCCTTTGGTGGGATGTAGGAAAAACACCAATAAAAATGTTCTGCCAAAACTATGCATGTCACACTACTGGAAGGGTCAAGAGATCAGTGGAAATATTACAAAAGGACATTAACGCAATAGAAAGAGACCTCATCCATGACACCACCACCGCAGTGAGTGACTCCTTAAACACAAAAAAACATGAACTTGTTTTTTTATTGTCTGAGCAGGTCAGAGACACTTTAATCAGATCACACTTCTGCTCTGTCAAAGATATGGATTCACCAAGCACTTTCTTTTTTGGTATGGAGAAAGAGTGTCCACAAACAGGAGATGAACCACCTACGATGTCCAGATGGGAGAATAACTACAGACATTAAAGAAATGAGAGACCTGGCAGTGGAGTTCTACACCTCACTGTACAGCGCTGAGCACTGCGATCCAGAAAGCACTGCTAATCTTCTACAAGACCTACCAAAACTGGACTCTGAACAGACAGCGTCTCTGGAGGAAGAGATCTCACTCCTGGAACTAACCAGTGCGATGAAGCAGCTAGCCACTGGACGATCTCCTGGAGTGGACAGACTCCCAGGTGAATTTTTCCAGCACTTTTGTGAAACCCTGGGAAAAGATTTTCAGGAAGTGCTAACAGAATCCCTAAAAGACAAAACACTCCCAACCAGCTGTGGGCATGCGGCTCTATCACTCCTGCCAAAGAAGGGCGATCTTGGGCTTTTAAAAAACTGGAGGCCGATCTCACTGCTGTGTGTGGACTACAAAATACTGTCCAAATGCTTGGCCAAAGGTTTTAAATACAATAATTCACAAGGACCAAACATACTGCATCCCGGAAAGGTCAATAACGGACAATCTGTTTTTAATAAGAGATGTCATTGATC
>NC_080729.1:534416-544416 GCF_019097595.1 Hemibagrus wyckioides
CTTTAAGATGCCTTTAAACTCTGAGTGTGTGGCAGAACCCAGAAATTTTGCTGTGTGTGTATGTGTGTATGTGTGTGTGTGTGTGTGTGTGTTATCATTAGTATTTATTAGCCAGTGGTGTCATGGTGGAGGTTTTATATTTAACACATATTGTGTCCTTAATTCCAAAACACAACACCACTGTTCACACATTCCCCCGTTACAGAGATTTAATCTGGAAGACTTTGCGTCTCTCCTACAGGACCAGCCTGACTGCAGGGAGGAGTGAGAGAGTGAGACAGCGGGAGAGCAAGAGAGTGGGACAGCGAGAAAGTGAGACAGCAAGAGAGTGAAAGAGTGAGACATCAAAAGAGTGAGAGAGCGAGAGAGTGAGACATTGAGAGAGTGAAACAGTGAGACATCAAAAGAGTGAGAGAGCAAGAGAGTGAGACAGCGAGAGAGTGAGTGAATGTGAGAGTGAGACAGAGAGAGAGCTTCTCTCCGAACCCAGTGATTAGTAATGATCTCTACAATAGAAAATAAATGTCATTCATCTCTCTGGAGGAAAATTACAAACACACAACACACTGCGTTCACACACACACACACACACACAGGAGTGTACAGCTTTATGTGAAGTGTTTTAATCAGTAACGGCAGGTCGAGACACACACACACACACACACATACATCTGTGTTATAAAGAGTACTGTAATGGTTATAAAGTGTGGTACAGTGAGGGATGAAGATGAAGATGAAGATGAATTCTTTTATGAAAGCTCCATGCTCCATATGTTTGATTCTGGTGGATTATAAAGGCTCAGTGTCAGGAAGATTTCTCAGCAGGTTCGGAGGACAGATCTGCAGCCTCGTCTCGTCTCCATGAAAAGAGCTGATTTAATTCAGATTTAATGTCCGCTGCACATTTGCACACTTGCATGCAGAAACAGAACATTAGCATGCGCGCGTGTCTGAAACAATAACCGCGGCTTTGTCTCGCTATTCTTCATTAATGCTGTAATTCTGCCAAGTTTGGTCAACATCAAAGAGCTGATTCATTTTCTTTTAAAATAAAATCATTCCTCTCTTTAACACACACACACACACACACACAGGGTGAGTATTATACACTGCAGAATGAGGCTGAAGGATATGTAGCGTGTGGTTCAGACGAGAGGTCAGTCAGGTCATCTACAGTCCTCTTTATTCCCTGTACTAGCTCAGACAGGAAGTGCACATGTCTCTGACCTTCACAGCCTTTAATCTGATCTGCTGACCAGAATTATAGGAGTGTGACGTCTGACTAAATCTCAATTGACAGACAGGTGTGTTAAATTTGGGTTTTAGGTTAAGATTAAGGGTTCAGAGTTTAGGATAAAAGGGTAAGGTTAAGGTTTAGGGTTTACAGTTTAGGGTTAAGGGTTAGGGTTAAGATTTCGACTTAGGGTTAGGGGTTAGTGTTTAGAGATAGGGTCAGGGTTAAGGGTTATGGTATAGAGTTTAGGGTTAGGTTTTGGTATTAGGGTAATGGTTTAGAGTTAAGGGTTAGGGATAAGGGTTCAAATTTCAGGTTAGGGTTTAGGTTTCGATATTAGGGTTTAGAGGTTAGGGTTTAGAGGTTAGGGTTGGGGTTAGGGTTATCATTGATTATTTGGTCTTCTGACCTCTCTCACATTGAAGTTCCCTAGTTAGGCAGCATCAGCACCCTCCTAAGACCAAGTCTCTCTCATCCAGAAGGAGCTGTTTATAAATTCAATTCAGTTCAGTTTTATTTGTATTGCGTTTTTAAAAGTGGAATTTTCTTAAAGCAGCTTTACAGAAATATAAACTTTCTGAGATCAAATAAAAATTTATCTCTAATGAACGGGTCAGAGGTGATGGTAGTGAAGGAAAAACTTCCTGAAACCAGACTGAAAGGAGAACCTCATCTTAATCTGGATGACACCAGGGAGTAGGATTATAAATCATTATAAACACAGAGAGTGGGATTATAAATCATTATAAACACTGAGAGTGGGATTATAAATCATTATAAACACTGAGAGTGGGATTATAAATCATTATAAACACTGAGAGTGGGATTATAAATCATTATAAACACTGAGAGTGGGATTATAAATCATTATAAACACTGAGAGTGGGATTATAAATCATTATAAACACTGAGAGTGGGATTATAAATCATTATAAACACTGAGAGTGGGATTATAAATCATTATAAACACTGAGAGTGGGATTATAAATCATTATAAACACAGAGAGTGGGATTATAAATCATTATAAACACTGAGAGTGGGATTATAAATCATTATAAACACAGAGAGTGGGATTATAAATCATTATAAACACTGAGAGTGGGATTATAAATCATTATAAACACCGAGAGTGGGATTATAAATCATTATAAACACTGAGAGTGGGATTATAAATCATTATAAACACAGAGAGTGGGATTATAAATCATTATAAACACTGAGAGTGGGATTATAAATCATTATAAACACTGAGAGTGGGATTATAAATCATTATAAACACAGAGAGTGGGATTATAAATCATTATAAACACTGAGAGTGGGATTATAAATCATTATAAACACCGAGAGTGGGATTATAAATCATTATAAACACTGAGAGTGGGATTATAAATCATTATAAACACTGAGAGTGGGATTATAAATCATTATAAACACTGAGAGTGGGATTATAAATCATTATAAACACAGAGAGTGGGATTATAAATCATTATAAACACAGAGAGTGGGATTATAAATCATTATAAACACTGAGAGTGGGATTATAAATCATTATAAACACAGAGAGTGGGATTATAAATCATTATAAACACTGAGAGTGGGATTATAAATCATTATAAACACAGAGAGTGGGATTATAAATCATTATAAACACCGAGAGTGGGATTATAAATCATTATAAACACCGAGAGTGGGATTATAAATCATTATAAACACTGAGAGTGGGATTATAAATCATTATAAACACTGAGAGTGGGATTATAAATCATTATAAACACTGAGAGTGGGATTATAAATCATTATAAACACTGAGAGTGGGATTATAAATCATTATAAACACTGAGAGTGGGATTATAAATCATTATAAACACAGAGAGTGGGATTATAAATCATTATAAACACAGAGAGTGGGATTATAAATCATTATAAACACAGAGAGTGGGATTATAAATCATTATAAACACTGAGAGTGGGATTATAAATCATTATAAACACTGAGAGTGGGATTATAAATCATTATAAACACTGAGAGTGGGATTATAAATCATTATAAACACTGAGAGTGGGATTATAAATCATTATAAACACTGAGAGTGGGATTATAAATCATTATAAACACAGAGTGGGATTATAAATCATTATAAACACTGAGAGTGGGATTATAAATCATTATAAACACAGAGAGTGGGATTATAAATCATTATAAACACTGAGAGTGGGATTATAAATCATTATAAACACCGAGAGTGGGATTATAAATCATTATAAACACTGAGAGTGGGATTATAAATCATTATAAACACTGAGAGTGGGATTATAAATCATTATAAACACTGAGAGTGGGATTATAAATCATTATAAACACTGAGAGTGGGATTATAAATCATTATAAACACTGAGAGTGGGATTATAAATCATTATAAACACAGAGAGTGGGATTATAAATCATTATAAACACTGAGTGGGATTATAAATCATTATAAACACAGAGAGTGGGATTATAAATCATTATAAACACTGAGAGTGGGATTATAAATCATTATAAACACTGAGAGTGGGATTATAAATCATTATAAACACAGAGAGTGGGATTATAAATCATTATAAACACTGAGAGTGGGATTATAAATCATTATAAACACTGAGAGTGGGATTATAAATCATTATAAACACTGAGAGTGGGATTATAAATCATGTCCTTTCTACATCTGTATATAGTAAAGTAAGGTTGTGTAACCAGGATCTTTTGAGTAATATATAATTATGAGCATTAGTGTGATTTTTGAATCATTAAATGTTCATTTAACCTTAACAACCCAAGCACAAAACTGACCGCTGCAACAGCACACGCTGTAATATACACTGTGATTGACCCCTGGTGTGTTTTCTCTTTCATAGAGCCAGTGGAGTTCTCTATCACAAACAACTGAAGTGTGTGATCCTGGTGACATCAAGAATATGAGAAGCATAATATATGAGAATATGAAATTATGAGATAATATGAGAATTATACAATTATTTTTATACAAACAGCAGTCAGTGTTATTCCTTTTCCATTTCTCCTTACAGATCAATTCTATCTATCTATCTATCTGGTCATACAAAATTTATCGTCTTAGTCAGTGGACTTTCATAAGTAATATATAGTATTTTATACTATATTATAAAGTATTATCTTCTTCTTCTTTGGTTTTTTCCCTTCAGGGGTCTCCACAGTGAATCATCTCTCTCCACCTATCCCTATCTTCTGCATCCTCAACACTTACACCCACTAGCTTCATATCCTCATTTATTCCATCCATATACCTCCTCTTTGGCCTTCCTCTTTTCCTCCTGCCTGGCAGCTCCATGTCCAACATTCTCCTACCAATATACTCACTCTCCCTCCTCTGGACATGTCCAAACCATCTTAATCTGTCCTCCCTAACTTTGTCCCCCAAATGTCCAACATGAGCTGTCCCTCTGATGTCCTCGTTCCTAATCCTGTCCAACCGTGTCACTCCCAAAGAGAACCTCAACATCTTCAGCTCTGCTACCTCCAGCTCTGACTCCTGTCTCTGTCTCAGTGATACTGTCTCTAAACCATACAGCATGGCCGGTCTCACCACTGTCCTGTATCACCTTCCCCTTGATTCTCGCTGAAATGTTTCTATCACACAGAACTCCGACACCTTTCTCCACCCATTCCAACCTGCCTGCACTCGCTTCTTTACCTCTTTCCCACACTCTCCATTACTCTGGACTGTTGACCCCAAGTACTTAAACTCCTGTACCTTCTTCACCTCTTCACCCTGTAATCTTACTGTTCCACTCCCTGTCATTCACACACATGTACTCAGTCTTACTACCACTGACTTTCATTCCTCTTCTCTCCAGCGCAAACCTCCACCTCTCCAGGTTTTCCTCCACCTGCTCCCTGCTCTCACTACAGATCACAATGTCATCTGCAAACATCATTGTCCAAGGAGACTCCTGTCTGACCTCCTCTGACAACTGGTCCATCACCATAGCAAACAGGAAGGGGCTCAGAGCCGATCCCTGATGCAGTCCCACCTCCACTCTGAACTCCTCTGTCTGACCTACAGCACACCTCACCACTGTCCTGCTCCTCTCATACATGTCCTTCACCACTCTGACATACTTCTCTGCTACTCCTGACTTCCTCATACAGTACCACAGCTCTTCTCTTGGCACCCTGTCATACGCTTTCTCCAAGTCTACAAACACACAGTGCAGCTCTCTCTGACCATCCCTATACTTCTCCATCAACATTCTCAGAGCAAACATTGCATCTGTTGTGCTCTTTCTGGGCATGAAGCCATACTGCAGCTCACAAATTTCCACTACCTTCCTTAACCTAGCTTCCACTACTCTTTCCCAGAGCTTCATTGTGTGGCTCATCAACTTTATCCCCCTATAGTTGCTGCAACTCTGCACATCACCCTTATTCTTAAAGATCGGCACTAATACACTTCTTCTCCATTCCTCAGGCATCTTCTCACTCTCTAAAACCCTGTTAAACAGACTAGTTAAAAATTCCACTGCCGCCTCTCCTAGACACTTCCAGACCTCCACCGGGATGTCGTCAGGACCAACTGCCTTTCCACTTTTCATCCTCTTCAAAGCCTTCCTGACTTCATCCTTTCTCTTAATCTTATCTACTGTCTGTTCCACAGAGTTCACTCCTTCTACTTTTTGTTCCCTCTCATTTTCCTCATTCATCAGCTCTTCAAAGTACTCCTTCCATCTCCTCTGCTCACTTGTGAGCACCTTTCCATCCTGTCTATTCTCTTCAGTCCTGTCCATGTCCCACTTCTTCTTGGCTAACTCTTCTTCCTCTGAATACTATCCTGAACTTCCTCATTCCACCACCAAGTCTCCTTATCTTCTTTCCTCCTTCCAGATGACACACCCAGCACCTTTCTTCCTGTCTCCCTGATCACTTCTGCTGTAGTTTCCCAGTCATCTGGCAGCACTACCTGACCACCCAGAGCCTGCCTCAACGTCTGTCTAAATTCCTCACAACATTCCTCCTTTTTCAGCTTCCACCACTTGGTTTTCTTCTCCATCTCTATCTTTGACCTCTGCTTACAGACCATCAGATTTAACCTACACACCACCATCCTATGCTGTCTGGCTACACTCTCTCCCACTACCACTTTACAGTCACTAATCTCTTTCAGATTGCCTCTTCTACATAGGATGTGGTCTACCTGTGTGCTCCTACCTCCACTCTTGTAAGTCACTCTATGCTCCTCCCTCTTCTGAAAATAAGTGTTAACTACAGCCATGTCCATCCTCTTAGCAAAGTCCACTACCATCTGCCCTTCAAGGTTCCTTTCCTTAACTCCAAACTTGCCCATCACCTCCTCATCACCTGTCATCACCCCTCACCAACATGTCCATTAAAATCTGCTCCTATCACCACTCTCTCCCCCGTGGGAATACTCTCTATCACCTCATCTAATTCACTCCAGAATCTCTCTTTCTCCTCTAACTCACAACCTACCTGTGGGGCAAAACCACTAACAACATTCAACATCACCCCTTCATCCTCTAACTTCAGACTCATCACCCTGTCTGACACTCTCATCACCTCCAGAACATTCCTCACAAACTCCTCCTTCAGGACCACACCTACCCCATTTCTCTTACTATCCACACCATAATAAAACAGCTTGAATCCTGCTCCTATACTACGAGCCTTGCTCCCCTTCCACCTGGTCTCCTGTACACACAGTATATCCACCTTCCTTCTCTCCATCATATCAGCCAGCTCTCTACCTTTCCCTGTCATAGTACCAACATTCAGAGTTCCTATTCTCAGTCCTACACTCTTACCTTTCCTCTTCTCTCTGTCTGCACACTCTCCTCCCTCCTCTACTTCTTCCACCAACAGTCGCGGTCGTTGTTAACCCGGGCCTCAACCGATCCGGTATGAAATTTAGAGTACTGATGATTCACACGGTTAAATTTGGCAATGTTTTATGCCGGATGCCCTTCCTGATGCAACCCTCTCTATTTATGCGGGCTTGCGACCGGCACAGAAGTCACTGGACTGTGACCCCATGGCTAGATTATTATATATAGTGTTATATATTATATAGTGTTATATTTAGTATTTAACTTAAAAGTATTTACAAGCATAATTGAATCACCTAAAGAGTTGTTTACACATGTAAAGGAATCACTCTGAGAGTTGTTTACAAACAGAAGTGAATCACTCCAGGAGTCATTTACATATGTAAATAAATCTCTCTAGGAACTGATTAGAAATGTACTTGAATGACTCTGAGACTAGTTTATAGACAGTTTATAGATTCAGTTGACTCTCGGTGTGGTGTGTGTATGTGAATCGCTCAGAGTCCGAGTTTAAGAATCATTTCTAATTCCACATGGAAGTGAATATGGAGGCTGTTTACAAACATGAATGTGAAGTCATGAAGTCACTCTAGGGGTTGTTTATGAATGTACGTGAATCAGACTGGGAGCTGATTGTAAATATAAATAAATTCTGATTGTCATTAATAATGATATTTGTGATAAATATTGTGGTACTTCACATAACTGATAATGAGAACCTTCTCCTGAACTCCGCCATCTAGCAGAACCTGCTGTATGTCTGTGACAATGTCATTACCACACTGCTTCAAAACCTCTCCAGTACACACAACACCCCCATACACACACACACACACACACACACACACACACAGAGGTAGAGTACATGTGATCGGCCTCTTGACCTCCAGATGAATGGCCTCCAGAACCAGTTCCTGCTCTGCATTAACATCTAAATGAGCCACAATAAAGGTTACAGCTTGTTATTTGATGTTTCAATGCGAACACACATCAAAGTAGAATCTCCATCTTCATCTCCATCTTCATCTCCATCTTCATCTCCGTCTCCATTTTTATCTCCTCTGTTTCAGTGTTCATGCTCATGTTGGACCACACTTATAGTATCACAGTGTCTCTGTTGTGTTGTTTTGTTAGCGAACCTGTGTGTGTGTGTGATATGGAGAGGTTTGTACAAAAGAAGAACACATTTTTGACTGATCTACAAGAACAAAGCTAAATTTCCATTGTGCATACACAAGCACATATGCAATAAAGCTGAGTGAAGCTTGCTACACACACACACACACACACACACACACACGTACACTGGCTTATTGAAAAATGAAAAACATGTCATCACATGTCATCACAATAACAGTGAAATAATAGAGTGGGAGAAGTGGGTTAAGAGGTAGAAGTGTGTGTGTGTGTGTGTGTGTGCTAACAACATTCTTTGGTGACCATAAGAAGGCTCTATGAAGGCTCTGTGGAGACTCTATGAAGGCTCTATGAAGACTCTGTGGAGGCTCTATGAAGGCTCTGTGGAGGCTCTATGAAGGCTCTGTGGAGGCTCTATGAAGGCTCTGTGGAGGCTCTATGAAGGCTCTGTGGAGGCTCTGTAAAGGCTCTATAAAGACTCTGCGGAGGCTGTATGAAGGCTCTGTGGAGACTTTATGAAGGCTCTATAAAGAATCTGTGGAGGCTCTTTAAAGGCTCTATGAAGCCTCTATAAAAGCTCTGTGTGGGCTCTTTGAAGGCTCTATGAAGGCTGTGTGAGTACAGCTTGCAAACAAAAGCTATCTGCATACCTGAAGATGATGTAAGGATTTAATAGCGGTGTTTATTGTTCCTGTACATCTCTGGTTCTGTAATAATAAATAATAAAAAAGAAGAGGCTTCTGTGAAGCAGACGTGAAGCATGGCGCTGACACGGTCCTCGTTAGAGCAGAGCCCCAGTCTTGCACTAATTAATAATTATCTTTGAGATTTAATAATGCAGCGTGTCTGTTGGCCTTTTTAAAGCTGGTGTCATGTTCGATCACGTCGCCGGGACTCGTCCCCTCCAGGTCCATTTTTTAGAGATAATTGGCTCTTCATTCAAGGTGAGGTGATTGGACTTGACATTGTGGGCGGAGTTTAATGTTTTTAAATACAGAGAAAGAAGGAAGTCGCTGAGAACGACACGACAGAGCAGGAGGCCTGAAAATTGTAGTTAATTATCCAGAGTGTGTGAAGGTGTGAAGACGATCCCAAATCCCTTGCTTTTAAACGAGTGTAATGATGCTGTGACCTGAATTCGCCCAAGGAAGTGTGTGTGTGTGTGTGTGTGTGTGTGTGCGTGTGTGCGTGTGTGTAAGCTATTAGCATAGTCACTTCAGTCCTTATTACAAACCAGATTTTATAATGTAACCATCTGATTCAGAATCATTTGGATATGATTCATTCGCATGACTATAGTATAAATAATAGAATCATGTTTAATTATATAATAATCACAGTGTTATAAATCCCTGCTCCTGATCCTCTGGCACTGATCAATATTTACAGTTTAAATCAATATTACATCAGAATAAACAGAATAAAATAACAAAATATACACATTTAACATAAAATAACACATTTCTGTGATGTAACCATAGCAACAATCTTATCATGCTAGCTAATATCATAGCATAGAGCAGAAATGTAAGCAGTGGCTAAATAATGATAAGGTTCTCGTAAATGTGCAGTGTGTGTGTGTGTGTGTGTGTGTGTGTGTGTGTAGCATTGTACCTCATCAACCAGAATTAATTCTTAAAGTTAATTCATTTATTAAGTTGATTTATTATTAAATAATAGTTTAATTTAAAATAATGTTTAACATCAAAGTCACTAAACAAAACACTCCTGCTTTATTTCCTGAAACACAGAGCAGAATACAAACATGG
>NC_080729.1:549416-551916 GCF_019097595.1 Hemibagrus wyckioides
GTGTGTGTTTGTGTTCAGTAACAGTGTGTGTGTGTGTGTGTGTTTGTGTGTGTGTTTGTGTTCAGTAACAGTGTGTGTGTGTTTGTGTGTGTGTTTGTGTTCAGTAACAGTGTGTGTATGTGTGTTTGTGTTCAGTAACAGTGTGTGTGTGTGTGTGTTTGTGTTCAGTAACAGTGTGTGTGTTTGTGTGTGTGTTTGTGTTCAGTAACAGTGTGTGTGTTTGTGTGTTTGTGTTCAGTAACAGTGTGTGCGTGTGTGTGTGTGTGTTCAGTAACAGTGTGTGTGTTTGTGTGTGTGTTTGTGTTCAGTAACAGTGTGTGTGTGTGTGTTTGTGTTCAGTAACAGTGTGTGTGTTTGTGTGTGTGTTTGTGTTCAGTAACAGTGTGTGTATGTGTGTTTGTGTTCAGTAACAGTGTGTGTGTGTGTTTGTGTTCAGTAACAGTGTGTGTGTGTGTTTGTGTTCAGTAACAGTGTGTGTGTGTTTGTGTGTGTGTTTGTGTTCAGTAACAGTGTGTGTGTGTGTGTTTGTGTTCAGTAACAGTGTGTGTGTGTGTGTGTTTGTGTGTGTGTTTGTGTTCAGTAACAGTGTGTGTGTGTTTGTGTGTGTGTTTGTGTTCAGTAACAGTGTGTGTATGTGTGTTTGTGTTCAGTAACAGTGTGTGTGTGTGTGTGTTTGTGTTCAGTAACAGTGTGTGTGTGTTTGTGTGTGTGTTTGTGTTCAGTAACAGTGTGTGTGTGTGTGTTTGTGTTCAGTAACAGTGTGTGTGTGTGTGTGTTTGTGTGTGTGTTTGTGTTCAGTAACAGTGTGTGTGTGTTTGTGTGTGTGTTTGTGTTCAGTAACAGTGTGTGTATGTGTGTTTGTGTTCAGTAACAGTGTGTGTGTGTGTGTGTTTGTGTTCAGTAACAGTGTGTGTGTTTGTGTGTGTGTTTGTGTTCAGTAACAGTGTGTGTGTTTGTGTGTTTGTGTTCAGTAACAGTGTGTGCGTGTGTGTGTGTGTTCAGTAACAGTGTGTGTGTGTGTGTGTGTGTGTGTGTTTGTGTTCAGTAACAGTGTGTGTGTGTGTGTTTGTGTTCAGTAACAGTGTGTGTGTGTTTGTGTGTGTGTTTGTGTTCAGTAACAGTGTGTGTGTGTGTGTGTTTGTGTTCAGTAACAGTGTGTGTGTGTGTGTTCAGTAACAGTGTGTGTGTGTGTGTGTGTGTGTGTGTGTGTGTGTTTGTGTTCAGTAACAGTGTGTGTGTGTGTGTGTGTGTTTGTGTTCAGTAACAGTGTGTGTGTGTTTGTGTGTGTGTTTGTGTTCAGTAACAGTGTGTGTGTGTGTGTGTGTGTGTTTGTGTTCAGTAACAGTGTGTGTGTGTTCAGTAACAGTGTGTGTGTGTGTGTGTGTGTGTTTGTGTTCAGTAACAGTGTGTGTGTGTGTGTGTTCAGTAACAGTGTGTGTGTGTGTGTGTGTGTGTGTTTGTGTTCAGTAACAGTGTGTGTGTGTGTGTGTGTGTGTGTGTGTTTGTGTTCAGTAACAGTGTGTGTGTGTGTGTGTGTGTGTGTTGAGTAATGTTGTGTTGTTGTGAGAACTTCCTGGAGATTCTTCATACCAGAGTAGAAGCTCTTTTCTCCACAGGAACAGAACCAGTTGTTCTCCAGGTCTCAGTTCAGTGGGTTTATATCTCTGGAGTTATTTCTCCTGCTCAGTTTATAGAAGAGAAAATACAGTGTAATGTTTCTGTGGAAAACCACTGACATGACAAATCCCAGAGGAATAATTCCATCTCATACCTCCATGAGGAGAACTAATCCCGTCTGAACAGGGCTCCGTGTCCTCCTCGGAGACGTGTCCAGAACCCGTGCAGCGTGTGTGTAATAATCCGCGAGCCAGCTCGGAGCTGTAGAAAGTGACATTGTGTTGTTTATTCCCCGGAGTGCTTTCTTCTCCCGTGTCCGCTCCGTCTTCAGCACGTGGAGAAGGTTCTCCGTCTCAGGGCCGATTCCATCACGGCTTATTTCCTAAATGTGTTCTGGCACCAAGCGCACTAATGTACACACACACTGGCGTAAACAAGCGGTGCGAGTCAGGGGCCCGTGAAGCAGAACTCCTGTTACCTGGAGGGACGAGTCTGTGCTTTATTATCCTGCTGCATGTTAGGACACGACTCCAGGCTCCGGCTCCAATCCCTCTACGTCCTGCATTTCAGAAATTTCCCAAATGAGGCAGAATTTCCTCGTTATGATAATAGAGGCTAGTTTTCCCCGGAGCACTGAATCTTAACTCCGAGTCAGCGTGTGCAGAGAAGGACTCTGGAACCAGCGCCACGACCTGCGCTCCAGCACCGTAATGGGGATGTTTATTTGATTTGAGCGAGTCGTGGTGATGAGGAAGAGTCACGGCCATGAGGAAGAGTCACAACAGGATTAAAATAATTCAGCATCTTGAGATATTTCATTAAAACAGAGAGCTCTGACACGCTGCTCAGGTTTTTGTTTACTGATGAAGAGCTAAAATAATAT
>NC_080729.1:574416-591916 GCF_019097595.1 Hemibagrus wyckioides
GATGATGATGATGATAATGATGTCATTAACAGATGATAATGATGTCATTAACAGATGATGATGATGTCATTAACAGATGATGATGATGATGATGATGTCATTAACAGATGATGATGATGTCATTAACAGATGATGATGTCATTAACAGATGATGATGATGTCATTAACAGATGATGATGTCATTAACAGATGATGATGATGATGTCATTAACAGATGATGATGATGTCATTAACAGATAATGATGATGATGATGATGTCATTAACTGATGATGATGATGATGTCATTAACAGATGATGATGATGATGATGATGATGTCATTAACAGATGATGATGATGTCATTACCAGATGATGATGATGATGATGATGTCATTAACAGATGATGATGATGTCATTAACAGATGATGATGTCATTAACAGATGATGATGATGTCATTAACAGATGATGATGTCATTAACAGATGATGATGATGATGTCATTAACAGATGATGATGATGTCATTAACAGATAATGATGATGATGATGATGATGATGATGATGATGTCATTAACTGATGATGATGATGATGTCATTAACAGATGATGATGATGATGATGTCATTAACAGATGATGATGATGATGATGTCATTAACAGATGATGATGATGATGTCATTAACAGATGATGATGATGTTATTATCAGATGATGATGATGTCATCACTGAGATCTGGTGAGGTTTGTGTTTCTTGGCTGTGTCTCAAATCATGCCCTGTTCACTCCACAGTCAGACTCAGTGACTTCAGTCCCAGAGCTCCACAGAGTTGATTCAGTGGAGCTTCTGAGCTTCGTGTTCAGATTATTAGCACTTCCTGTGTGGAGCTCACACCTCTGAAGATGGCAGGTTTCTCTAGCATCTCTTCACAAACTCTCCTTTAAACCAGAAAAAAGTGAATAAAAAATCAGACTGAAGGAGGAAATTTCAGTTTATTTCTTTTGATGAAAGACAGACATGATGATACGTGAGTGGGCCGATGGAGAGTCTGGAATATCGCTGATGTGTTAGAGTGACATTAGAGCTAGCTCAGAGCTAGCTACCATCACACTAATCACTGGGTTAATTCCAGTACTGAGGGCAGCACGTGATCCAGCACACAGATTATTTTATTTTACATTGTGTCAGTGATAGAGATCATCTTTTTCACTTCGAGTGAAATTAATTCTGAGCTGCAGTATTACCCATAATGCACAGAGAGCAAACGTTTGTGAAATGCAATAAAGTGTAAAGCTGATCATTTCAAACTCAGGTGTGTGTAGCATCTCTGTGTCTCTGTTAGGATTAATCTGTGTGTGTGTGTGTGTGTGTGAGAGAGAGAGAGATATCTGTGATAGACTGGAATAATACAAGGTTAATGCAATTAATCTTTATGACCTGCTCTTGGTGAAACTCATCCCAAAGCGCAGATGGGAAGAAGTGGGAATTATTCGAGAATAAACTCTCCCTGGACTCGCTCCACGCCACGAACACTCTCATGAGAACTGAAGAGGATTCAATAGCTTTAAGTTTGACGAAAGTGGATTGAGAAGAGATTCTTGTTTACAAGAGACTTGCTGTTAAAAACATTTCTCAAGGACAAAAGGATTGGTCACTAGAAACACCACTTGAAGCCGGCAGTGAGTCTTTCAGCACAAGGTCAACATCCATCATGACGTTTCTGCAAAAGCCTCTTTAAACAATGTTCGTTCGTTATGGCGTGATTATCGATCTGTGCCTTAATAGCAGCAGAGACAGTGTAGAAACCCTCAGACTGCACATTTACACTTCACTCCTTCTTACACTGATATTCACTCCACTATTCACACAAGGGGCATAGATAGATAGATAGATAGATAGATAGATAGATAGATAGATAGATAGATAGATAGATAGATAGATAGATAGATAGATAGATAGATAGATAGATAGACAGTGTTTCTGAATCGTCTCCTGCTCTAAACTTCATCTACACAAACACACACACACATCTGTGTTCTTTTTAAAGGTTTGGAAATCATGTAATCAGTTTTATTGCATTTGATTATTTGTACTTGTTTTGAGAATGAGTTATGAATGCTTTTAAGAATGACACACACACACACACACACACACACACACACAGATTGTTTATTCATTTATTCATGGTGTCTTATAAACAGCTTCTATTTATAGCCTGTGTGCTATTTTATGAGTGTATCCCGTCTCTCAGACACCGGACTCTTTTCCTGCTTCTCTCTCGGTTTATTTGAAGCTCTGCTGGTGTTCATCAGTCACAGAGTCTGTATCCCAGTCAAAGTTTTACCCCAATCTGAGTCTGTGTGAAAAGCTGAACCTCAATCAATCGCTCACTCTAGTGCCGTGGAAAAAGAGCTCTAATTGATTAAACACTGGTGGGAGGAAGGCGTGGGAGAGACGAGGTGGGGCGAGGCGAGGCTCAGGAGAGTGGAGAGAGATGATGGAGTGAGAGAGGACAGAGAATAGAGCTGGAGCAAAAACACTAAAAGAGGAGCAGTCCATTCAACACAATGTGAAAACACACACACACACAAAATTATACACACATGCAGGTTATTCAGGTGTGTGTGAGCTCCACTTGTACACAAAAAGAGACTCGTTCAGGCCTCACAGTAATTACATATAAGTGCACAGACTCACATTTCAACAATAGCTGATATTTATAATGAAAAAATAAATGGTGTGAGTTACGTCACGTGTGTGAGCTGCGTGGGCCGTGTCGAGCGGCGTGAAATCCACGTTACACTCCTGAGTCGAGTAATCTCCTAACAGGATCCTCAAAACTACACGAATTTATCTCTGAACAGAACGACAAGTAGAGAGAGAGTTACACCAAACATATGTGTGAAAGGAAAGAGAGAGAGAAAGGAAAGGAAAGGAAAGGAAAGGAAAGGAAAGGAAAGGAAAGGAAAGGAAAGGAAAGGAAAGGAAAGGAAAGGAAAGGAAAGGAAAGGAAAGGAAGGGAAAATGAGTGACAAAATGGGTGTGAGAAGAGAAGAGAAGGAAGAGAAGAGAAGAGAAGAGAAGAGAAGAGAAGAGAAGAGAAGAGAAGAGAAGAGAAGAGAAGAGAAGAGAAGAGAAGAGGGAAATAAAAGAAAACAAGATAATGGAGTGGAGAAGAAAAGATGCTACATGTGAGAAAAAGGAGAACAGAAAGGAATGGAAAGAAGAAAAGGAGTAAAAAGAACAGAAGGAGAAAAATAAGACAAAAGAGGAGAAAATGAAAAGATCTGAGAAAATTAAAGTAGAAAAGGTTGAAGAAGAAAAGAACAGACTGGACTGAATGAATTGGAGAACCTGGGAAAGAACAAAAATCCACAGAAAGGTCAGATTTAGGGTTCTAAAGAGTTCTTAGCATGAGTGAGTGTGTGAGTGTGTGTGTGTGTGTGTGTGTGTTTAACATAAATCTGCAAAACATCTTTTCTTTTGTTATAGTTTATTTTTAGAAACTGACATTGAAAGGAATTTGATTGAGGAAAATATTTCCTTTTACAATATCAAATATTAACACAATACGACTGGACAGTAAATTATATCATAATTACATTTTTACAGATAAACTGCAAGAGCAAATAATAATAATACTAATACTAATACTAATAATAATAATAATAATAATAATAATAATAATAATAATAATAATAATAATAATAATAATAATAATAATAATAATAATGTTAATGATGAAGTTGTACCTGAAGCAGGACACACATCTGAGGGGACAAAGTGCAAACAGACTGTTCTAGGACACGGAGACAGAGTCTGAGGACACTCACAATATCCTTTTAAAAAACAGGAAGTTTAGAACCAGAGAAAGAGGAAGAGGAAGTGATGTATAAAAAATGAAATACTTTTTACACCAGTGTTATAGATTACTGTTTCTATAAAGTGCAGCTCCAGATTCAGGGACATTAACTCTACAATTTAATTCTAATCCTAAAAGCTGTCATCAGAATTCAGAAGAAATCCAGCATGCTGTTCCACACTTTTTCAAAAAGTATACTTAAATTCTATTGAGTGATCGAGGATCAGGGTTAGGGATCAGATTTCAGCTGCGTCCTATTTACTAAAGAAAATACAAGTGAAGAAAATCCCATAATGCCCTGCAGCAGGAAACGCTTCAACAGATTTACCCGAATAAGGCTGAGAATATCCCTCACTTTTAGTTGAATTATGGGTAAAAGAGGTGTGGCTTAATCAAGCAAAATAAATAAGCTCTTAACTAAGGGTGAAGTGGATAGGGGAAGTCATCAAGGGCTAATTAATAAGTGTGCACTCTGCTTCTAGTCCATCAGTGCAGGACGCTGTGAGCTGGATGTATTTTGAACACAGGTCTGGAACATCATGTGACTGTAGAATTGTTCTGTGGCTCGTTTAATAAATTTACACCAGTGTGTATCGTAGCTGAACGATGGGAGTGTGTGTTGTGTAGTGAATAATTCACTATAAATTTAAACAGCAAGTCCATTAAAGAGTCAGTGGTTATTTTTGGCTGGACTCTTGGTCACTCTGTTCATCTGTAAAGCACACATCTACGTCACTGTCCTCGTCGCTCTTTGGCTCCTCGGTGCGGTCATCAGCGTGCTCTTCTTCCTCCACCGATCTCTTTTTCAGGCCCTGGTGACCCGGGTGTCTGGACTTGATGTGGCGCTCGAGGTCTCTCCGTCGGACCAGCACTTTTCCGCAGTAGTCGCAGCGGTAAGGTGTGTTTCCCTCAGCGTGCAAGCGAACGTGCTTGTTGAGGTTGCTCGGGTCGCCGAAAGGACGGAAACACACTTTGCACTTGAGCGGCTTGTAGCCCGTGTGTGTTCTCATGTGGATCTTTAGTCCATACTTCCGTGAGTAGAGCTTCCCACAGTACAGACACAGGTGACCCTTCCTCGGTTTGCCCATGACCGTGTTCGCTCCCGTCACCGCTGCAGCGTGAGCGTGTGTCACAGGCGGCAGGGGGTCTAGTCTGACTCGAGATTTCTCCACATGTAGAGCCATCTCCCTGTCCACCGGGCTGCGTGCGGGGTTCACGTCTGGCCCAAGAGCCGGAGCACCGAAGTAGGAGGTAACGGAGTCTGGGTAGCGGAGGAGGTGGAACTTTAGCGGGTAGTAGGGCGAGCTGTAAAGCAGCTCTCCATTATAAAGAGTGAATGGCACTAGAGGAACACTGTTACAGTCTCCGTTGTAAGACGGCGGTAACGAGAAGCGCTCAAAGGGGAAACCGGGAGGAACGTGAGGATAACGAGTACTGGGAGAGACGTGCTTGAAAGCCGAGGTCTCCTCGAAATGAGATAATAATGAAAACCCTCGAGGCATGGAGTCGACAGGAGTGCGACTAGCCTTCGAGACCTGAGCGAGTTTATTGAAGCCAAGTGCCGTATCTGCTTTCGTATCTCCATTTGTGGACTCTTCGGCTGAAGGGAACATTTTGCCGATTCCTGCGGGGATAAAAGCCGAGCGAGTGCCAGGCTGAAACGCCACGCAGGAGCCGCCGCCGATCAGGCCATGGTGGTGTCTAGATGATGAGGTCACGCTCATGTCCAGTGCCCGGTCCTGGTCCTCCTGGCTGGCTCGCCTCTGTAACCCCGCCGTTGCTGCTCCTGCCTTGTTGGTGAAGGGCGAGGTGCTTGCGCCGCTGGGGATATCGCCCGACTTGGGTGAGCGACTGAAGTTGGTGTTGTCTGGAGGTCCTCGTGGCGCGTGCTCGTGACTGATGGGAGTTCGTGCGTAGCTCAGAGCACAGTGAAAGTGCACATGTGCTTTGAGGGTGTTTGGATATCGGAAAATTCTCCAACAGTACCAGCAAATGTAGCGCTCTTCACCTGGAAAACAAAAACAAATAAGAATTTTAAATGATTTTTAACACAAATTTTTAAATAAAAATAAAACAAACTCTATCAGTAGAGAGACGAACAAAATACAAAGGCTGAAATTATTTTATATAGTATTTTATGAACCTTTTCTGAAAAGGAAATCCTCCGTTATTGGGTTCTATATAGACTTATCATTATATTATATTATTAGTTCTTAAAAATGTATATAAGAGTACATTGTAAAATGATTTCGGATTGGACTGGATTAGATTGGACTGGATTAGATTGGACTGATTTTCTCCACTACGTCGGTATGACACCAGTTGATATGAGGTTCGTACAGATGTAATGATTTTATAATGCGTTCTCAGGCTTTGTGTTATATTTAACATAATAAAAAGCGCAATCTGTCGTTTACACACTGCAGTAGATAACACACACACACACACACACACACACACGCTCGTGGAAGTGACAGCAGATGTTGCTTGAAATCGCAAGTCGTGAAAAACAACAAAACACACACACAATGAGTTTGTCCCATCTGTTAACACACACACACACACACACTCACACCGAGAGAGAGAGAGAGAGAGAGAGAGAGAGAGAGAGAGAGAGAGAGAGTAATAATCCCCCGGTAATAAAAGTCAGTATTGAGAGGGAACAATGCCGCTAATTCACCGTACAACACTTCACTCTTTCACTTTATTTGCCTGTGAGAGTATGAATATTAATGAGCGCGTGACATTTGTTAACCTCTCCTCTCCCCTCAGAGACATGATTAGCATCGAGCAGCTTTTTATTCGGAAAAAGAAAATGAAAGTAAGTCATTAGAGCGCGTTTATAAACTCCACAGATTCACCCGCTGTCTCTCTCTCTCTCTCTCTCTCTCACTTTACATCTCTCCATCATCACTCTTTCATCCTCAGCACATGAACCTCTCTGTATTCGGTGTGAGATTAAAGAGGATTTCATCTCCGCTCTGGAATTAGCTTCAGGGACGCTCCAGAAATCACTGCAATTAATCCGATTTAAAGCGTGGCTTCTCTCTGAGTCTGATCTCTACATCTCAATCAGAACAGATTGGATTAAAGAGTAAACAGAGATATCAGAGTAAATATATTATTTTGTTCCTTTAAAAACTATTAATTAATATAAACTAGACACCTGTGTTTACAAAATCTCTTAAATGGATAATTTATTAATTTATTTATTTTACTTTCTCCTGAAAAGCTCCTGAATAAAAACACTAAGATTTAACCCGTTAAATTAACCTATACATATATATATATATATCGATTTTCTTAGCATACAAATACACGGCATTTTATTTGTTTATTTAGTTATTTTCTATGTTTCTTTATTTCTTATTGATGTTGTGTTGATTTTTTTATTATTATTTGATGAATATTTTTATGATTGTAATGTATTTAAATTCATGTTTTTACATCCTAAATCTAAAATTAGTCTGTAGAGTGTCGTTACACACACGCACACACACACACACACACACCACACACACACACACACCTCTCTCGTCGTGTGTGGGTGTTGCAGTAGTGGGGATGTGGAACCACTGAGCCAGAACCTCGGAGTACCAAACACTCAACTCCTCTCCGACCGGGATCTCCCTGAGCGCGCGGTAAAATATCTGCAATACACACACACACACACACACACACACACACACACACACACACACACTGTTAAGTTCTGTTATCATAGTAATTCATATTATATATTTTGAAATTGTACTTCATGATTTTTACACTGAATGATGCGAAACAAAATACTGTTTTTTTCTTTACTCATCTTCAGAAATAATGGATATTCAGATTACGGACTCTCTCAGCTCTGTAAATAATGTTAACTAAAATTTAAAAACTGAAAACACCCTTAATTTTTTTTTATTTGGTTCTTATTTTTAAAAAAAAAATTAGCATTATTATAATAACATTATAATTTCAGTGAACAGAAATTCGTGCCGCGCGGCCGGAAGTTCATGTGAGCCTTTTGATTGGTTGATCGTCACTCACCTGTCCGCCAGGTAAATCCGACACAGCCTCCAGGTTTTGCTCTTGGCTGTTCCTCGCTGCTCGGATTAATAAAATCCAATCTGTGACTGCAGAACCGCATTCATCTACAAACTCCCCTCTGACCAGCCGCACCTACAGCACAATAATAATAATAATAATAATAATAATAATAATAATAATAATAATAATAATCCGTTAGATTAATTCAGTTGTATGAACACGTGTTTATTAAAGCGACTCTAACTGTCTTGAATTCACGGAAATCTTCAACCCTAAAACTCCAACGAAATGTCACGTGCGAACGACTTACAGAATTTCTGACACTTATTATAAAGTCGGAACTCTTTCAGGTGATATAAAAGAGGCGTGGCCAGCGCTTCACAATTTTCTTACGACGCAATTGTAAAATTCATGAAGCGAATCTCCCACATGGTGTTCGTGCATCGTGACCCTCTTCATCTTCAGCTCCAGGAAGAATGCCGCTAATTCCCAGTCCAGCACTTCAGTCAGGTTCAGCGTCCACGCGCTCACTGACACTGCTCTAACACCAGATCATTCAATTATAATAATAATCCTAATAAAGTTAATCCATGCTTTCAGTGCACTCTCGGTTACCGAAAGAAACTGAAAAACGGAAAAAATTGCAAGTTCAAATCTCAAGACCATGACGTCACGCGAGATTTCTTTTCGCGTCTACAGAAATATCACAATTTTCCTTCATATGAAAAAAACCTGTTTTCTTCTAAATATAGAATTAGAACGTAGAATGATTTCTTTATCTATCTTTAACTCTTTCGTCGCCGCAGGCCTGGTCATTAGGGATAAAAGAGTAACTTTCATTTTAACTCATTGTTTTTTTTTTCTTCTCTGTTTCTGTACTTCTGTAAAGCTGCTTTCAGACAATCTCCATTGTTACAAGCTCTGTAGAAATGGAACTGAACTGAATTAAAGATGATCAGCTCTAAAGGCGCGGAGGAATTTTAACATTTAAATTTATTTTAAATTGCTTTAATTGATCCACGTTTACAACTTTAATTTGTATCCATTTAATTTAATTTCTTTTTGTTCCAGTTTTCCCCTGGGGGCCATTAATTTCACACACACACACACACACACACACACACACACACAAGGCGCGGTAATGTGTGTTTATTTGCTCTATTAGACAGCACAGATGATCTCAGAGGAGGTAAAAGGCTTTAATTAGACTCTAATGCGAGAAATGAATTCACCGTTTCTAATAAATTAAAGATTAAAAGCGCGTGACAGCTGTATGGCCTCGAGCGCGACATCCATCATCGCCTTAAAGAGGGGCGGGGCTTCGGACAGATATATCTAAATATACAGATAATCTACACACCAACAAATATGTGTGTGTGTGTGTGTGTGCTTATATATATAAAATTTCTTAGAAAATGTTAAATATTGTTAAATATTAAATAAAAAGTAACCATTTAAAGCAAATATCAGCCTGCTGCAGGCTTTATTTAGATGAGAGTGAGAGTATAAATACATAAGACGCTGAATTTTACAGAGATGAATAAGTTATAAACAACTGAACACACGTCAGATGACGCAAGAAGCGTTTCATTAACAGCGACTATACGTAGAAAATAAATAAATAGCTTAATAGTGCATCTATAAGGTTATATATATACTTTTGATCCCTCTGGTCAGTACTGCTCCGTGTCTCTTCTCCTCCTCCAGACTGGAGTGATAGAGGGATGAAAGAGGAGTGTTGATGTGATGATTATAAACTCTATTGTACGCCTGCAGTATCACGCTGTTTTGTGTAGCTGAAATGAAGCACATGAACACACACACACGCGCGCGCGCGCGCGCACACACACACGCGCACACACACACACACACACTCCAGCCTCAGTAACATTCTTCTCAGATAAAACTGTGTTAATGTAAACATTATTAAACTGATCTAAATATTTACTTTATTCGGTTTTTCCCCCTCAGCGGTGGTAATAACACTGTTATAAAGGTGTAACTACGAAATCTCAGAGTGAAAATGAAGTGAGTGTACATGACAACTATTCACTCATAAATAAATACACACACACTCCACACACACACACACACACCTCCGCTCCTCTCTCCTTCTTCATACTGAGATTATTCAGCGTTATAAACCGCCAAAGAACAGAGACACAGATTATTATCTAAAAT
Organism: Hemibagrus wyckioides; assembly: GCF_019097595.1. Classification (NCBI taxonomy): domain Eukaryota; kingdom Metazoa; phylum Chordata; class Actinopteri; order Siluriformes; family Bagridae; genus Hemibagrus; species Hemibagrus wyckioides. The sequence goes on from NC_080729.1 coordinate 584,467, forward strand.
GATTCTAATCTAACTGTTCAGTGGGATTAACCATAACACACATAATGAAGAAAAAATGAATAAAAAATGAATCTGTCTAATGACATTTAACAAACACAGGTACAAGAATGAACGGAAATGTTTTCAGAAAGAAGAAGAGTTTAAAGAAAATACATAAATTAATCCACATTGTAATCCGCGTTGTTCACTGAATACGGGATTGTTTTTTTACCTTTGAGTTTTTACGTTTAAACAGAATTGTTTAGATTAATTTCAACAGATTTGTGTTTTTTTTTTCATCCTAATATTCACTTTATTTTATTTCTTCTCTGTATTTGATAAAAAAAAACTGAGTTCTTAATGTTTGTGTTGATCGGTATCTAAATCTGAGATCATCCTCACAGATTAACATCGTTAAAAATAAAGACAGCTTTTCTGCAGGATTAGACTTAATTCGGATTACAATTTAATCCAGTTAAATGTTTCTTTAATTTTATTTATTCCGTCATTTAATCTAAAACTATATTCCATCTGAATTAGTTACAGATTCACTCTGGCAGCTCCGAGACTCAGATAATAATAATAATAATAATAATAATAATAATAATAATAATAATAATAATAATAATAATAAATGTCTGTTTTTGAACTAATGAATAAACTAATAGGGACGGACGAATTTGCTGGAAATGTTTAAATGTTGAGTTTTTGATTTTTTTCGTTCCTCTGTTTATATTTTTTATGTTTAATGTTTATATTTATTATTTTAATTTATTTACAGCATTTTTATTCAACTCGACTTTGTTTTGAATTAAATCTGCTTTTTGAATTATTTTAAATATTTTAATTACTAACTTAGTAAAAATGTGACTTTCCTATTATTTTAAGTGCAGGACTATCCTCTATAATCGAACGGACACTCACCTTCTTTTTAATTCCGACTTCCTTCCGGTCTGAGACGCACTTCCCTAGGCGGAAGATTCCAGGTACGGGTCCGAGGCGCGCGCCCGCGGGGATGCTGCAGTCCGCGAACACGCCGATGGAGGTGGAAGTTCTGTTCGCCTGCATGGCTGAGATGTGGGATATCAGGGCTGTGTGGGAGCGGGAGAGGAAACCAGAACCGAACCCGGGACACACTCTCTCTCTCTCTCTCTCTCTCTCTCACACACACACACACACATACATGCATGCATACACAGAGAGACTTGGGTGTGATGAGTTTGGCGTCCTCGCGCGCTGTGACTTGGTGTATTTGAGCTCTCCGCCTTTTTCTAACTGCTGAGGGGAAGTGAGGAGGGGTCTGAGAAACACCGAGTTGCGCTCTTTTTTTCAACAGCTGTGTGTGTGTGTGTGTGTGTGTGTGTGTGTGTGTGTGTGTGAGAGCTGGTCACATGGAGACTTCCCCCCTGCCAGGCTCATATAATAATGAGGCGCTCCAAAACCGCTCAGGAGACAATTATGCGCCCCCGAGCGACCCCCAAAAAATCCAATTTGTCAAGGGCAGAGAAAAGAGCGGCCGCATTAATCCTCAGCATGTGGCTTTGTGCTCCGGACAGGTCCGAGATTTTAAGTGACAAACCCGCTGTATAATTTCACCATAAATTCTCGGAGGCTCGCGCTTTGTTTCTACACAACACCGATTTTTCTTCTGGAGTCGCAGAGAGCTTTAAGCGTCCTCTCCTTCATCTTTTATACACTTCAAAGCGCCTTTATCTTCTCTCTCTCTCTCTCTCTCTCTCTCTCTCTCTCTCTGTTGTGTGTGTGACTTTGTTAACTTTCTATTGACTCCCGGCGTGTGCCGAACAGGTACTCAACAGGAGCACTAACACACACACACACACACACACAGAGAGAGAGAGAAAAAGGCTGAAAATTATTATTTTTATTTATAATTATTATTATTATTGAAAATAATTTACAATTTAATAGCAAATGATCTACATGTTTCTTTTATTTTGTCCACAGTAATCTAATCATCACTAATAAACGGATTTATAGAGAAATGAACGGATCCTGTTTTCAGTGACGGAGTCTCTCTAGTCTCTCTGCAGATTATTTATCTTTGACCAGTCTGAGATACGAATTAAATTCACACAGATATTATAGAACAGACTCCGTGTTTTGGAACTAATGTGACTAATTATAACAGAAAGTGCATGTAAAAGCTTTTTATTTCCAGATTTATTTCCCAGAATGAAAAATGAGCTCGTTGCTCGTGTGAACTTTATTGGTTTATATTTTTCCTGCTCAAATATTTTATTTAAATATTTTTTACTCATTTTAATCTCTCTAAAAAACAGTGATGTTAACGGAACACCAAGCAGACACCGGAAGTCATTCACAGAGCAAAAAACTCTGGAGCTTCAGCTGTCTCAGAAATCTCTAACTCATCTGCTACAGTACTGAATAATCTCCCGAGGTTCTGAATGTACAAGTGCTTTACAGTTATATGTGCTGAATTAACACCCAGAGAAAAGAAGAATTTTCTTTTAGAACTTAATCTTGCGCGTGTGTGTGTGTGTGTGTGTAAACTTATAGATACACTATTCACAACGCTATTTATTTATTTTCTACAGAGTCGCTGTTAATAAAACACTTGTGACGTCATCTCCTCTGTCGCGTGTTTCTTTTTTTTTATAATTTATTTATCTCTGTAAAATTCGGTGTGTTATTTTTATGCATTAATGAACACAGTATGAGCTGAATGACTATTTAGAGTTTGAGTCAGTAATTTAGGTTAATATATATAATGCAAAATATAAATAAAATAAAATTATATAAGTTTTTTTTATTCACAAATTATTTAACGCTATAAGGTTTTAATTTAAGACTTTAAAAATTGAATTGAATTGAGATGTTCTCGATTTTAGAGTGAGCGATGCTCCAGTTTCGCGTTTAATCACTGAGAGTTAAGACTGGACACAGAAAGTGTTAATGCCAGAGATGTGTTTGCTCATGGGAATGCTGGAGGGGGAATGAGTGTGAGGAGTGTGAGGAGTGTGAGGAGGCACTTTGCATTGCAAAAGGTTATAGCTGGTGTAAAGAAAAAAAAAAGGAGAGAGGGAGAGTTTATTTTTCCTCCTGAACGTGTGTGTGTGTGTGTGTGTGTGTTGAGGTAGATAGATAGAGTGGTTGGTGAATCCGGAGCTCAGTGGACAGATGAATGGAGATCCCTGGTGGGACATTGCTCCGCTAAACTGCGCCTCTTCACACACTTGTTGTTCCTCTACATTCATGCTTCATTAGTGTGTAACCTGTTCAATGGAAAGGCTTGGGAGTGTGGAGAAAAGCGCAAGTGCCTTCACACACACACACACACACACACACACACACACACACTAAATAAAACTGTTTTTCTTCCCCTCGTGTGATGTTGAGGAAATAAAGCTGCTCGCCGCTAATTAATGTTATTTTAAGAAAAAGAGGTGAACAATGGCGCCGTTCATCCTGATCTGCTCTCACTTCATTTCCCATCCCATTTACCTCTAAACTCCACATTCATCCCCGAGCACGCTCACTCTCCTCCACAGCTTTTCCGTAATAAAGAACATTTCCTTTTGTTATCTGTCCGAGAGAGAAATCTAAAACAGCCTCAGCTCTCAGACACAAAGCTAAAGTGTTCCACAGAGCCGGATGGGAACCAGCCACAAATGACCAACATTAATAAATAACCAGGGTGACCATTCACACACACACACACACACACACACACGTTCGCGTGTCCTTCATGCTTTTTAAAGCAGTAAAGAAAGAGAGAAGGAGGAGAGTCACAGAAATCCACCTTCAACACCACAAATACACACAAGATACACACAATACACACAAGATACACACAATACACACAAGATACACACTGTACACACAAGATACACACTGTACACACAAGATACACACAATACACACAAGATACACACAATACACACAAGATACACACAATACACACAAGATACACACAATACACACAAGATACACACTGTACACACAAGATACACACAATACACACAAGATACACACAATACACACAAGATACACACAATACACACAAGATACACACAATACACACAAGATACACACAATACACACAAGATACACACAATACACACAAGATACACACAATACACACAAGATACACACAATACACACAAGATACACACTGTACACACAAGATACACACAATACACACAAGATACACACTGTACACACAAGATACACACAATACACACAAGATACACACAATACACACAAGATACACACTGTACACACAAGATACACACAATACACACAAGATACACACTGTACACACAAGATACACACAATACACACAAGATACACACTGTACACACAAGATACACACAATACACACAAGATACACACAATACACACAAGATACACACAATACACACAAGATACACACTGTACACACAAGATACACACAATACACACAAGATACACACAATACACACAAGATACACACAATACACACAAGATACACACTGTACACACAAGATACACACTGTACACCTACTGAATTAACACAACGCTGTTAGCTGAATGTTAAGGAGGGAGTGTAATGTTTGCTGTGGTGTCTGTTGATTTGTGTTCATGTACTATTCATGTTCATGATATTTCATTACATCTTTATTCGTTGGTTTCATGCTCAGGTTAGACTGATAATGTGTAATATAAATATATAAAAAATATAAATATATAAATATATAATATAAACAGATTCAGTGAAAACTACAATATCTGAAGTGAAGAAAGTAAAATATACACACTTACACACCTACAGCATCAGAACCCCTGCAGTGTTGTGTGGTGTGGTGGACAATCCAGAGTGTGTGTGGTGGTGGACAGTCTGGAGTGTGTGTGGTGGACAATCCAGAGTGTGTGTGGTGGACAGTCTGGAGTGTGTGTGGTGGACAGTCTGGAGTGTGTGTGGTGGACAGTCCGGAGTGTGTGCGGTGGACAGTCCGGAGTGTGTGCGATGGACAGTCCAGAGTGTGTGTGGTGGACAGTCCGGAGTGGACAGTCTGGAGTGTGTGTGGTGGACAGTCCGGAGTGGACAGTCTGGAGTGTGTGTGGTGGACAGTCCGGAGTGGACAGTCTGGAGTGTGTGTGGTGGACAGTCCGGAGTGGACAGTCCGGAGTGTGTGTGGTGGACAGTCCGGAGTGGACAGTCCAGAGTGTGCGTGGTGGACTGTCCGGAGTGTGTGTGGTGGACAGTCTGGATTGTGTGTGGTGGACAATCCAGAGTGTGTGTGGTGTGGTGAACAGTCTGGAGTGTGTGTGGTGGACAATCCAGAGTGTGTGTGGTGTGGTGGACAGTCTGGAGTGTGTGTGGTGGACAGTCTGGAGTGTGTGCGGTGGACAGTCCAGAGTGTGTGTGGTGGACAGTCCGGAGTGGACAGTCTGGAGTGTGTGTGGTGGACAGTCCGGAGTGGACAGTCTGGAGTGTGTGTGGTGGACAGTCCGGAGTGGACAGTCTGGAGTGTGTGTGGTGGACAGTCCGGAGTGGACAGTCTGGAGTGTGTGTGGTGGACAGTCCGGAGTGGACAGTCTGGAGTGTGTGTGGTGGACAGTCCGGAGTGGACAGTCCAGAGTGTGCGTGGTGGACTGTCCGGAGTGTGTGTGGTGGACAGTCTGGAGTGTGTGTGGTGGACAATCCAGAGTGTGTGTGGTGGACAGTCTGGAGTGTGTGTGGTGGACAGTCTGGAGTGTGTGTGGTGGACAATCCAGAGTGTGTGTGGTGGACAGTCTGGAGTGTGTGTGGTGGACAGTCTGGAGTGTGTGCGGTGGACAGTCCGGAGTGTGTGCGATGGACAGTCCAGAGTGTGTGTGGTGGACAGTCCGGAGTGGACGGTCTGGAGTGTGTGTGGTGGACAGTCCGGAGTGGACAGTCTGGAGTGTGTGTGGTGGACAGTCCGGAGTGGACAGTCTGGAGTGTGTGTGGTGGACAGTCGGGAGTGGACAGTCTGGAGTGTGTGTGGTGGACAGTCCGGAGTGGACAGTCTGGAGTTTGTGTGGTGGACAGTCCGGAGTGGACAGTCTGGAGTGTGTGTGGTGGACAGTCCAGAGTGGACAGTCCAGAGTGTGCGTGGTGGACTGTCCGGAGTGTGTGTGGTGGACAGTCTGGAGTGTGTGTGGTGGACAGTCCAGAGTGTGTGTGGTGTGGTGGACAGTCCAGAGTGTGTGTGGTGTGGTGGACAGTCCAGAGTGTGTGTGGTGTGGTGGACAGTCCGGAGTGTGTGCGGTGGACAGTCCGGAGTGTGTGTGGTGGACAGTCCGGAGTGTGTGTGGTGGACAGTCCAGAGTGTGTGTGGTGTGGTGGACAGTCCGGAGTGTGTGCGGTGGACTGTCCGGAGTGTGTGTGGTGGACAGTCCGGAGTGTGTGTGGTGGACAGTCCAGAGTGTGTGTGGTGTGGTGGACAGTCCGGAGTGTGTGTGGTGTGGTGGACAGTCTGGAGTGTGTGTGGTGTGGTGGACAGTCTGGAGTGTGTGTGGTGTGGTGGACAGTCTGGGGTGGACAGTCCAGAGTGTGTGTGGTGTGGTGGACAGTCTGGGGTGGACAGTCCAGAGTGTGTGTGGTGTGGTGGACAGTCTGGGGTGGACAGTCTGGAGTGTGTGTGGTGTGGTGGACAGTCCGGAGTGTGTGTGGTGTGGTGGACAGTCCGGAGTGTGTGTGGTGTGGTGGACAGTCCGGAGTGTGTGTGGTGTGGTGGACAGTCTGGGGTGGACAGTCCGGAGTGTGTGTGGTGTGGTGGACAGTCTGGGGTGGACAGTCCGGAGTGTGTGTGGTGTGGTGGACAGTCTGGGGTGGACAGTCCGGAGTGTGTGTGGTGTGGTGGACAGTCTGGGGTGGACAGTCTGGAGTGTGTGTGGTGTGGTGGACAGTCCGGAGTGTGTGTGGTGTGGTGGACAGTCCGGAGTGTGTGTGTGTGGTGGCCAGTCCGGAGTGTGTGTGGTGTGGTGGACAGTCTGGGGTGGACAGTCCGGAGTGTGTGTGGTGTGGTGGACAGTCTGGGGTGGACAGTCCGGAGTGTGTGTGGTGTGGTGGACAGTCTGGGGTGGACAGTCCGGAGTGTGTGTGGTGTGGTGGACAGTCTGGGGTGGACAGTCCGGAGTGTGTGTGGTGTGGTGGACAGTCTGGGGTGGACAGTCCGGAGTGTGTGTGGTGTGGTGGACAGTCTGGGGTGGACAGTCCCGGAGTGTGTGTGGTGTGGTGGACAGTCTGGGGTGGACAGTCCGGAGTGTGTGTGGTGTGGTGGACAGTCTGGGGTGGACAGTCCGGAGTGTGTGTGGTGTGGTGGACAGTCTGGGGTGGACAGTCCGGAGTGTGTGTGGTGTGGTGGACAGTCTGGGGTGGACAGTCCAGAGTGTGTGTGTGTCACTCTCAGTAATGAGGCTGAACTTCACTTTACTTTCACGTAGTTGATCTTTCAGCTGGAGAAACTGATTTCTGAAGGTTCTA
>NC_080729.1:594416-641916 GCF_019097595.1 Hemibagrus wyckioides
ACATTCACTAACATCTGTGTGTCACAGAAACTTATTCGTACAGAAAATTAAACCTACTTAATACACACACAGAGAGAGAGAGAGAGAGAGAGAGAGAGAGAGAGAGAGAGATTTTTAGCCCATTGAACATTTTTATAGATTTTTATTTGCAGCAGTGTGTGATTAATTCTTTTTTCATGCGCGTGCACGCTTTGGGTATATTTCCGGAATAAAGCAGCACCATGGACAGCGCCTTCCATCTCCTCCGCGTCCTTCATTACACACATCATACTTCTGAACATGTCTTCACAAAGCTTGATTGATTTTATTAAACAGTATTAATGCTTTGTTTTGTGTCATTAACGTGTTTGTCCAGGGTTTATTAACGAGACAACTGCCCGCTTAAATAAAGCTTAAATAATCTGAGGAAAGGAGGAGGCAGAAAAAATCCCCAAACTAATGATGTGCAGCCTTCAGACGCTCCTCATTAAAGACTCTGACTCTGACATTTCTGGGCTTTTCTTTCTGATCTGTAAAGGAACAAGGCGAGGGGTTAATTACACACACACGACACACACACACACACACGCACACACACTCCTGTATCTGAGAGAATCAGCTTGTGGAAATGACGAGCATTGAAATGTAGAAAGGCGTATGAAAAAATCAGAGCGCTCGTTTAAAAAAGACGAGTGTGTTCTGATGAGTTTAAAAAAGACGAGTGTGTTCTGATGAGTTTAAAAAAGACGAGTGTGTTCTGATGAGTTTAAATTGACTGATGAGTCAAATCATGTCTAAAAAATCCTCCAGTCTGGGTTAAAGATTGTGTTAAATAACACGGAGTGAGCAGAGAGCAGGCTGTTAGACCCTACACTCACACACCTATGGATTTTTTTTATTTTATCCAAACTCATCCCACAATTCTTCATTCTCAGACACTGAAGGAAAAAATGTGTGTGAGATGGGTTAGTATAGTCCCACACTGTGTGTGTTCCCAGGATATTCAGCCCTTGATTATTTCACCCAGTGTTTTTCTGATTGTTTTGCTTCAAAATATGAAATAAAACTACAGATCATTTTTCTTCTTCTTCTTCTTTTAAACTCCTACCAGTGAAGACACAAATGTTCAGACATGTAAATAGAAGAGGGCTTTGGCTGCATGTGTGTTGTGAGGTCACATGATGTGTCTCGATAAATATTAAAATAATATTGAAGTAAAGCTGAATAATTGTGAAGGCTTTACTCACAAATCTGCGTCTCTGAGATGTGCACGAGATAAAACATGAGACCCTGCGGAGAAGCTTCAGGATCATGGTGTCTTAGCTACAGGGAAAAGAAGGACGGAGTGTGAGCTTGACCTCAGCTGATGCATCTGACTGCACTGTTCTCCAGGACAGAGTGATGATCTCTGGGTATGTCTGTCCTTCAGTTGAGGTCTGATCAGGATGGAACCAGGTGTGAACAGCTGGACAGAAACAAAAACTCTTTGATGAGTTCTTCAGGAGCAGAGCTGTGAACCTGTGCTGCTTAACATTTTAGACTGTTTAGAACATTTTAGAACGAGTCAGTGGGTTAAACTAAAGGTTAAAGAAAAAAAGATTCCATGTAAAACCGGACTGATTCTTTAGAGACATCCTGCACATCTGTTCAGCTCCTAGCACACCTGAGCCAGGTAAGTGCTCGCAGGACAGATGAGAGACGTCCGACTCGGATGTTTAATCCCTGAGTGTTCCTCCTGCTCTAACACACCTGTGTCAGTGTGGAATAATGAGTTTAATCAGTTCAAGCAAGAAAACACACTGAAGTGTACAGAGCAGGAGAAATAAAGATGATTTATTTTTGTATTTATTCTGAATTACATTAGTGAAATTTTTCGGAGGGATTTATTCCTCTTATACCACAGCAACATAACGACAATCTCAATTTTATTTATTAAAGAAGAAGATCAGAGGAAGAGCCCTGAGACAACATGAGGAAGAAAGCTGGAGAAGAACCAGACTGAAAACCTCATTCTCATCTGGGTGACACCGGGATTATAAATCATTATAAACACTGAGAGTGGGATTATAAATCATTATAAACACTGAGAGTGGGATTATAAATCATTATAAACACTGAGAGTGGGATTATAAATCATTATAAACACTGAGAGTGGGATTATAAATCATTATAAACACTGAGAGTGGGATTATAAATCATTATAAACACTGAGAGTGGGATTATAAATCATTATAAACACTGAGAGTGGGATTATAAATCATTATAAACACTGAGAGTGGGATTATAAATCATTATAAACACTGAGAGTGGGATTATAAATCATTATAAACACTGAGAGTGGGATTATAAATCACTACACTTGTAGAACTGTAGACTAAATGGAGAAAAAGTGCAGTTTGTGTAAGAAGGAGATTCATTCTATTTAACATGAAGTGTGTCTTGTTGAGGTCATCAACCGGTCTCTGATGGAGACTTGAGAGAGAAAGTGACAGTGAGATGTCAGTGTAATAAAGTGGTCACAAAGACGCATCATTAAATTCAAGTCATTTATTTAAGGTTTTTATCACAGACACTGAAATGTTCAAGAAGATTTAAAGGCAAAAGAGTGCAGACTTTCCTCCAGTACATTCTTCTATCTCCAGAGCATGAGCCTTAATCCCACATTTATGAGAAACTTCCTGATTAAAATCATTAAGGTGAGCAAGTATTAATCCCACTTTAATTATGGCCGCATCCCAAATGCCAGAATTCCTTACCAACTTTCTGAAAAATGAAGCTCTAGTGTTCAGGACACCTGATAAACAAGCTGGAAAATAAATACAGAAGCTTGTAGAATAAGACATGCATCACTGCAGTTTCAGTCTTTATTTCTGGATATTTGGCGAATGAAATGACCCGAGTCGCTGCAGCTGAAAGATGTTGACCAGTGGGTCCTTTATTACAGTACACTGAGTATATTTCTCACAGGTTTACAGCATCACGTCACCTCACGCTTTAGTCTGCAATATTTCATGTTTAGCCCAGTCCTGCCATCCTCCTGGATAATGCTGTACACTGTACACACACACACACACACACACACAACAGTGCATGAATTACTGCAGTGTGAAAGTTACAGATAAAAGCTGAGTTAATGGCTAAAGGTGAAGTCATGTAAATAATCTTATTGTGATGATGATCTGATGATGATGATGAGTGAAAACTCTTCCTCACTTGGAGTATCCTAAAGACTGAGCTGCTTCCAGAGCTTTCTGACTCCTCACACCTGCCAGACAGGTAAAGACCAGGTGTTCACCCACCATAGGCATTTCACCTCCGTATTTCACCTTAAACTCCTCCGGCTTCAGCTGCAGAGCCGCACTCACCTGACCCACTGCGCGCACACACACACACACACACACACACTTTACATACAACAGCAGCTTGGGTTTTTTTCCCACCATTACTCCTACATGGTGATAAAAGTGAGTGTCTCACGTGGCACGTTGATGGAGCCAGGTATGCTGCCGTATTCCCGGAGTTCCCACGGCTCTCTCACGTCTATCACCACACCTGATCTGACCACAAGCAGCTTCTTCACCTGCTCATAAGTCACCGTCACCGCGGGATGATCAGCTGCGGAGAAACTGCGCGTCCAAAGGTCTGTCCTCACCCCGGAATGGCGATCTGAGACAGGACAATAATCACGTCCAGTTGCTCTAAAGACACATGTCCACTACAGCAGCTTTACGACAGTTTAATTACGACACCTACAGCAGCTCACCTAGCGAGCTAGTAACTTCAGAGATCTATATATAGATCATGGCTGTGGAAACCGCTCTGTAATAATGTTTTTATTATTTACAATCTGAACATAATGTATATCTGTCATGAATAATATTTATACAAACACAAATATCATGAGGAAGAAGTGATGAAAGTCAGGTTAGTTATTAAAGTTACTCACATAAACACCGCGAAGCTAGCGCTCTCACAGCTACTTTTCTGTTTTCTGAAACTCGTAAAACACACCTCGTCAGGCGGTAGCACGCGTTTAAGGCCATAATCTGTTTGTTTATTTGTTTATTTATTTATTTTAGAGTCACAGTGAAGTTCAGCACGACTCCCCGAAACGCCCTGATTCACAAAACTGACGTCTTATTTATTTATCCCAACCGCATTCAGACCAAACACTTCCTTCTTCTGTATGATTGGTTGAATCCGTTCAGAGTCCTGTGCTGTGATTGGATGATCTGTGAGACAGATTATGATGAGCCAATCATGACAAAGGAGGCGGGTTGTATGGAATATGTGTAGGAATAAAACTGACTGAACCGCCCCGTTACTACCCTGCTGCTATTCGATTTTCAAATCATAAGTGCTCACTGATATAGATCACATTTAATAATGTATTATATTTCATAATGTAATATTTTATAGTGGGTTATCATAGGAAACAATACTTCGATTAAAATCTAGGTAATGTAATTGTAAGTACGAGAAAAATATTTTTTTATGTCCAATACTCATTCGAGGAAATACAATTACAAAACAAGTGAATAAGTTTCTAGTTTCACATTACAGAAAGGAAATAGTTAATAATTTAAAAAATTAAACCTATTCAAGTCACTGTACGGGTATCCGTATCTATATAAATACGTTTCCGCATTCGTCACGGTGACGTCACTGCTGACCACGTGACACTGCGTCTTCCGTGTTGTTTCGAAATGCCTGAGACTGCGCTAAGCAACTCGTGATAATGTGAATACTCTGAATAGAGAATAATTCCTTCATTCTTTTTATAAACATATCGGAGTTAACAACAAGGATAATATCGCGGAGGAAAAGGAGACGATCTCTATATTTATATCTTTTCCCGGAGACTTTGGGACAGGTGTCAGGTAACAGGAGCTGCTGTAAGTGGTGTTAGCTTCATGTGCTAATCTACAGAGGGGGGGGGGCAGAGAGAGGGAGGGAGAGAGAGAGAAAGAGAGAGGGAGAGACAGAGGGAGAGAGAGAGGGAGGGAGGGAGAGACAGAGAGAGAGGGAGAGAGAGAGGGAGGGAGGGAGGGAGAGACAGAGAGAGAGAAGTAAATGATGTGAGTTAATCATTATCTGAATGAACTCCTGAATAACTGATACATGTGCAGTGCTAACACTCAGGGGTTAAGGCTCTTTATATATGTAATATATAGTGTGTGTGAGAGAGAGAGAGAGAGAGAGGGATTCAGTGATAGACCCTGATTAATAATAACACTCATGAGCTGTATTCAGATGGGATTAGTTTTCATGGCATTAGACTCACATGTGATGTGTGTATAAATCACACAGAGATGGGCGTGTCTCCAGCAGGTACTATACACTGTGGGAACTACACACACACCTCACTGTCATAGACTGCTTTGTTATAAGCTTTTGTTGTAATGGGTGTGGCTTCACTCGGCATCACCAGGTCACATGACCATGCCACGCCTGTGGGGTGTAGCAGTGATCGGAGCTCAGTGTCTCTTCTCTGACACACTCTTTAAAACTCTGTCTGTTTTTTTATTGTTCTGCATTTTACACTTTCAGTGTCAGTGGGAGACGAGAGAAAAGAGCAAGAGCTTCGTACCACAGAAGAAGAGTAGAACCTCGTTCTCCACAGGAACAGAACCAGTTGTTCTCCAGGTCTCAGTTCAGTGGGTTTATATCTCTGGAGTTATTTCTCCTGCTCAGTTCATAGAAGAGAAAATACAGTGTAATGTTTCTGTGGAAAACCACTGACATGACAAATCCCAGAGGAATAATTCCATCTCATACCTCCATGAGGAGAACTAATCCCGTCTGAACAGGGCTCCAGTGAGGAGCTGTAGTTAATCCCAGCAGTGTCTCCAAGGTTTAAAAACTGCTTGTCTTTAAAAATCACAGATCTGACTGTCGGTGTGTTTCTTCACGTTCCTCTTTTCCAGATACAGATGCGGCTAAAAGATCCCTTCTCCTTAAAAACGGCCGAGATGACGAAGCGGTCCAACAAGCCGAGGAAGCCTCGTGAAGAGGACTCGTCAGACGAGGTCAGCGGTAAGGAGAACGCTTTTCACTCCCTGTTTCTGGTGTGGTGAGCTGCTGTGTAAGAGGAATAAAGCACTAGGAGATGTTCTGCTAGAGGAACATCATCATGCTGGTTTACTTTGTGTGTGTGTGTGTGTGTGTGTAGGACTGACGTGTCAGCATGTGAGTAAAGCAGTGGAGTTGAACTCGGTGAAGAAAGCAGTGACCGGAAGTCTGTGGTCAGTTTGCTCTGACTGCATGAGGGAGAGAGACGTGTTCGAGTCGGAGCAGGCCGGAGCTCACGAAATCCTGGTGTGTCTCAAATGTGGCTTCCAGGTAAAATATTATTATTAATAATATTAATAATAATAATAAGGTATGACTCAGATTAATTTGAAACACTCACATAGATTTTCAACTTCCTCAGTATATTTATATTTGTAAATATTTTTAGATTATTTAAAATCTCTGCTGTTTGTCTTTATTTATTAATTTGTATGTTTATTTATCATTTCTGAGTTTATTTGTTTGTTTCTTCACCTGTATTGATCACCTTGGTTCTGGAATCTGGCCCTTGATCTTGTCTTGGTAATGAAAACAATTTGAGGGGGCACAAACCTCTCGTAGAGTTTATGACCATCCTGAAGACAGAGTGCTGTTGAATTAGAGTTAGAGGTCGAGCGGCTCGCAAGCAGAGCGTCTTTTCCAACGGCTCTTTTATATAAAAATAAATTCTATTATAATAAATAATAATTCTATTCAAGAATTTTTTCTTTTGCATACTGGGGTGTTGATACCAAAGCCAATGGGGTGTACAAACTTGGTGTGTGTGTGTAGGGATGCAGTCAGTCAGAGAGGCAGCACTCAGTGAAACACCAGCAGGCTCATCGCTCAGAATCTCACTGCATCAGCATCAGCCTCAGCACCTGGAAGGCCTGGTACACACACACACACACACACACACACACACACACACAGAATGTACATTTTACAAGGTTGGTGTATCTATAAGAGTTCCCTTTGTCTCCTCAGGTGTTTTGAGTGTAATGAGGAACTCTCCACACACTGCAATAAAAAAGCTCTGGCTCAAACACTCGACTTCCTGCAGAAACACTCGGCCAAATCAGCCTCAGGTAAATCACCTTCATCATCATCATCATCATCATCATCATCACATTTTCGCCTTTATTTCCACACCCACAGCTGGTCAGTACATGGTCAGTGGCTCACTGGCTCCCTCTGCTGGTGCACACACTCAACGGCTCTTTCTCTGACCTTAGAATCTCATTTTTTAAGCTTTATTAAAATAAAAAAAACAATAATATAGGATTTAGAGTGAAACAACATGGGAAATAATTCAAGGTATAGTCTATAAGAGATGTCTTGTTTTAAGATACAGATATGAAATCTGAATGCAAAACCGATTTCAAACCATAACTCTGACATCAGGGGCTGAAGTGTGAGAGAGCAGATTACTTCATTCACACGAGGATGAGGATGATGAAGATCTTGTGGACTCAGAGAAATGATTGATGGCTTTGAGGATGAAGATTTGAACTTAAAAGAATCTGTTTCTTAAAAATGAATATTAAAGTAAAATGAGCTGCAGGCGTTTAATCATCAGCGGGGAACTCGTTCATCTCTGTGAGGAAAGCAGGATCCTCATTATTACGTCTTCCTCGTTAATATTTAGTGCAGGAGATGAAGGTTAGATTATGATTTTTTCCCTCAGTGTGTTATTTCACACCTTTTTTTGTGACTGGTGCTGTATAAATTCTCTCCTCTTATCTAATAGTCTTGATGAAAAAGCAATCAGAGTTAATTAAGAGCGTTAATTACTCTCACAAGCGGAGACTCTCGTCCAGCAGATTAACTCCCTGGAGTTTTATTCAGCAGCTGATTAAAAACGCTGAAAAGCCACCCGCTTGGTGACGATCAGCGCCGACTCGCAGTGTGTGAGCTTCTGGAAAGCTGTGTGTGTTTTACACACGACCCTGAAATAAGGAGGAAATGGAAGCCTTTGTTGTTGTTTTTCTCCTCCGTTACATATTTGCCTTCATTTCCAAGGTCACGTGTGGAACATCTTTACAGATCTTTATAAAAAACCTGATTTGAATCGCAAATTTCACAAAATCATTTCATTCCTAAGCGTGAAGCGAATATGAACGGCATTTTATACCGGAATCCATCTGTGTGTGTGCCTGTGTGTGTGTGTGCCTGTGTGTGTGTGTGCCTGTGTGTGTGTGTGCCTGTGTGTGTGTGTGCGTGTGCGCCTGTGTGCGCGTGTGCCTGTGTGTGTGTGTGTCTGTGTGTGTGTGTGCCTGTGTGCGCCTGTGTGTGCGTGTGCGCCTGTGTGTGTGTGTGCCTGTGTGTGTGTGTGCCTGTGTGTGCCTGTGTGTGTGCCTGTGTGTGTGTGTGCCTGTGTGTGTGTGTGCCTGTGTGCGCCTGTGTGTGTGTGTGCCTGTGTGTGCCTGTGTGTGCCTGTGTGCCTGTGTGTGCCTGTGTGTGTGTGCCTGTGTGTGTGTGTGCCTGTGTGCGCCTGTGTGTGTGTGTGCCTGTGTGCCTGTGTGTGTGTGTGCCTGTGTGCCTGTGTGTGTGTGTGCCTGTGTGCCTGTGTGCCTGTGTGTGCCTGTGTGCCTGTGTGTGCCTGTGTGTGTGTGTGCCTGTGTGTGTGTGTGCCTGTGTGTGTGTGTGCCTGTGTGCGCCTGTGCCTGTGTGCGCCTGTGCCTGTGTGTGCCTGTGTGCCTGTGTGTGCCTGTGTGCCTGTGTGTGCCTGTGTGCGTGTGTGTGCCTGTGTGTGTGTGTGCCTGTGTGTGTGTGCCTGTGTGTGCCTGTGTGCGTGTGTGTGCCTGTGCCTGTGTGTGTGCCTGTGCCTGTGTGTGTGTGCCTGTGTGCGCCTGTGTGTGTGTGTGCCTGTGTGTGTGTGTGCCTGTGTGTGCCTGTGTGCCTGTGTGTGCCTGTGTGCCTGTGTGTGCCTGTGTGCCTGTGTGTGCCTGTGTGCGTGTGTGTGCCTGTGTGTGTGTGTGCCTGTGTGTGTGTGCCTGTGTGCGTGTGTGTGCCTGTGCCTGTGTGTGTGCCTGTGCCTGTGTGTGTGCCTGTGCCTGTGTGTGTGCCTGTGCCTGTGTGTGTGCCTGTGCGTGTGTGCCTGTGCGTGTGTGCCTGTGTGTGTGTGTGCCTGTGTGTGTGCCTGTGTGTGTGCCTGTGTGTGTGCCTGTGTGTGTGCCTGTGTGTGTGCCTGTGTGTGTGCCTGTGTGTGTGCCTGTGTGCCTGTGCCTGTGTGTGTGTGCCTGTGCCTGTGTGTGTGTGCCTGTGCCTGTGTGTGTGTGCCTGTGCCTGTGTGTGTGTGCCTGTGCCTGTGTGTGTGTGCCTGTGCCTGTGTGTGTGTGCCTGTGTGTGTGCGTGCCTGTGTGTGTGCGTGCCTGTGTGTGTGTGTGCCTGTGTGTGTGCGTGCCTGTGTGTGTGCGCCTGTGCCTGTGTGTGTGCGCCTGTGCCTGTGTGTGTGCGCCTGTGCCTGTGTGTGTGCGCCTGTGTGTGTGTGTGCCTGTGTGTGTGTGTGCCTGTGTGTGTTTGTGCCTGTGTGTGTGTGTGCCTGTGTGTGTGTGCCTGTGTGTGTGTGCCTGTGTGTGTGTGTGCCTGTGTGTGTGTGTGCGCCTGTGTGTGTGTGCGCCTGTGTGTGTGTGTGCCTGTGTGTGTGTGCCTGTGTGTGTGTGCCTGTGCCTGTGTGTGTGTGCCTGTGCCTGTGTGTGTGTGCCTGTGCCTGTGTGTGTGTGCCTGTGCCTGTGTGTGTACGCCTGTGCCTGTGTGTGTGTGCGTGTGCCTGTGTGTGTGTGTGCCTGTGTGTGTGTGTGCCTGTGTGTGTGTGTGCCTGTGTGTGTGTGTGCCTGTGTGTGTGCGCCTGTGTGTGTGTGTGCGCCTGTGTGTGTGTGCGCCTGTGTGTGTGTGCCTGTGTGTGTGTGCCTGTGCCTGTGTGTGTGTGCCTGTGCCTGTGTGTGTGTGCCTGTGCCTGTGTGTGTGTGCCTGTGCCTGTGTGTGTGCGCCTGTGCCTGTGTGTGTGTGCGTGTGCCTGTGTGTGTGTGTGCCTGTGTGTGTGTGCCTGTGCCTGTGCCTGTGTGTGCCTGTGCCTGTGTGTGTGCGCCTGTGTGTCTGTGTGTGTAGGCCTGCATGTGTGTGTAGGCCTGCATGTGTGTGTAGGCCTGCATGTGTGTGTGCCTGTGTGTGTGTGTGTCTGTGTGTGTAGGCCTGCATGTGTGTGTGCCTGTGTGTGTGTGCCTGTGTGTGTAGGCTTGCGTGCGTGTGCGCCCGCGTGTGTGTGTGTGTGCCTGTGTGTGTGTGTGCGCCTGCGTGTGTGCCTGTGTGTGCGTGCCCGTGCCTGTGTGTGTGTGCCTGTGTGTGTGTGCCTGTGTGTGTGTGCCTGTGTGTGTGTGCCTATGTGTGTGTGCCTGTGCCTGTGTGTGTGTGCCTGTGCCTGTGTGTGTGCCTGTGCCTGTGTGTGTGCCTGTGCCTGTGTGTGTGCCTGTGCCTGTGTGTGTGTGCCTGTGTGTGTGCCTGTGCCTGTGTGTGTGCCTGTGCCTGTGTGTGTGCCTGTGCCTGTGTGTGTGCCTGTGCCTGTGTGTGTGTGCCTGTGTGTGTGCCTGTGCCTGTGTGTGTGCCCGTGTGTGTGTGCCCGTGCCTGTGCCTGTGTGTGTGTGCCTGTGCCTGTGTGTGTGCCTGTGTGTGTGCCTGTGTGCGTGTGTGCCTGTTTGTGTGTGTCTGTGTGTGTAGGCCTGCGTGTGTGTGTGCCTGTGTGTGCCTGTTTGTGTGTGTGTAGGCCTGCATGTGTGTGCCTGTGTGTGTGTAGGCCTGCATGTGTGTAGGCCTGCATGTGTGTAGGCCTGCATGTGTGTAGGCCTGCATGTGTGTGCCTGTGTGTGTGTGTGCGCCTGCGTGTGTGCCTGTGTGTGTGTGTGCCCGTGTGTGTGTGTGCCCGTGTGTGTGTGTGCCCGTGTGTGTGTGCCCGTGCCTGTGCCTGTGTGTGTGTGCCTGTGCCTGTGTGTGTGTGCCTGTGTGTGCCTGTGCCTGTGTGCCTGTGCCTGTGTGTGTGTGCCTGTGTGTGTGTGCCTGTGTGTGTGTGCCTGTGTGTGTGTGCCTGTGTGTGTGTGCCTGTGTGTGTGTGTCGGCCTGCATGTGTGTGCCTGTGTGTGTGTGCCTGTGTGTGTAGGCTTGCGTGCGTGTGCGCCTGCGTGTGTGCCTGTGCCTGTGTGTGTGTGCTGGTGCCTGTGTGTGTGCCTGTGTGTGTGTGCGCCGGTGCCTGTGTGTGTGCCTGTGTGTGTGTGTGCGCCTGTGCCTGTGTGTGTGTGTGTGTGTGCCTGTGTCTGTGCCTGTGTGTGTGTGTGCCTGTGTGTGTGCCTGTGTGTGTGCCTGTGCCTGTGCCTGTGTGTGTGCCTGTGTGTGTGCCTGTGTGTGTGCGCGCCTGTGCCTGTGTGTGTGTGCCTGTGTGTGTGCCTGTGTGTGTGCCTGTGTGTGTGCCTGTGTGTGTGCCTGTGTGTGTGTGCCTCTGTGTGTGTGCCTGTGTGTGTGCCTGTGTGTGTGCCTGTGTGTGTGCCTGTGTGTGTGTGCCTGTGTGTGTGTGCCTGTGTGTGTGCGCCTGTGTGTGTGCCTGTGTGTGTGCCTGTGTGTGTGTGTGTGCCTGTGTGTGTGTGTGCCTGTCTGAGTGGCTGCGTGTGTGTGCCTGTGCCTGTGTGTGTGTGCCTGTGTGTGTGCCTGTGTGTGTGCCTGTGTGTGTGCCTGTGTGTGTGTGCCTGTGTGTGTGTGCCTGTGTGTGTGTGCCTGTGTGTGCCTGTGTGTGTGCCTGTGTGTGTGTGCCTGTCTGAGTGGCTGTGTGTGTGTGCCTGTGTGTGTGTGCCTGTGTGTGTGTTTGCCTGTCTGAGTGTCTGAGTGTGTGTCTGTGTGTGTGTGTGCCTGTGTGTGTGTGTGTGTGTGTGTGCCTGTGTGTGTGTGCCTGTGTGTGTGTGCCTGTGTGTCTGCCTGTCTGAGTGTCTGCGTGTGTGTGCCTGTGTGTGTGTGTGTGTGTGCCTGTGTGTGTGTGTGTGCCTGTGTGTGTGTGCCTGTGTGTCTGCCTGTCTGAGTGTCTGCGTGTGTGTGCCTGTGTGTGTGTGTGTGTCTGCCTGTCTGAGTGTCTGAGTGTGTGCCTGTGTGTGTGTGTTTGCCTGTCTGAGTGTCTGAGTGTGTGTCTGTGTGTGTGTGTGCCTGTGTGTGTGCCTGTGTGTGTGCCTGTGTGTGTGCCTGTGTGTGTGCCTGTGCCTGTGTGTGTGCCTGTGTGTGTGTGTGTGCCTGTGTGTGTGTGTGTGCCTGTGTGTGTGTGCCTGTGTGTCTGCCTGTCTGAGTGTCTGCGTGTGTGTGCCTGTGTGTGTGTGTGTGTCTGCCTGTCTGAGTGTCTGCGTGTGTGTGCCTGTGTGTGTATGTGTGGTATTCAGGTCTTCAGTTTGTTTGCAGTGTGTATAATGTGTGTGTTGTCTCTTGTCACACACTGAACCCCTGTATAAGATCACAGATAAACATTTCAGTGTTTAAATCCTCACACTCTCTTTGGTCTAGACATCAGACATTACTGAGGAAGTGATGACAATACTCTTTATTTCACTTCTTCTGCTATCTGATGTTGAATTAAATTAGACTCTTTAAGACCTCAAAGTGATCCAGATTCATTACAGAGGTGACAATATTTAGACTTTTTATCGTTCACAGTGTTTAAAAGGAGACACCCATCCAGAGACGTCACTGTTTCACGTCCACTTTAGACCAGCTCGATGTCGGGAGCTGATTGGTGAATCTCTGCATTGTGATCCAATAGAAAACGAGTAGGCGGGGCTTTGGGTGCTTCAAAAATGGAGGAGCTGCTTATCATTAACTTCATAGCTAACGTCACACTGAAGGATTATTCCTGCTCTTCTGTAAAAGGAGGGGATGACCACTTGAGTGACCAACTGTAGGGGATTAGTGGTGAAAAGGTGTTGAGTCGGTCTGCATGCTGGGGTTTATTCACAGTGTTGAAGTGTGTATAGAGGGCACGAGTAAGCAGCTGATTAAAGCATGGACATCAGAGCATCTCACACACACACACACACACACACACACGGATGGTAAGTGCTCTGTTTAGGACAAGGCCCTTTCTGGTGTCTTGTTCCAGTGACGAATCCTCGCTCTCTTTATCCTCCTCGAATCCTTCAGTGAGGTTCGTGCCATAGCTGGTGGTCGGGTCGCCGGTTTCGGGTCAAATAGGACCGAATCCGGCCTTCCACCTCGGCCTCCGTCTCGTCCTCCACTTCTGTAAATTACCTGCTGCCACTTTTCCTCGGACCTTATTCCCTCCTGCCTGCTTAAAGAGGAGAAGAATAAAAACGCGCCTCCATTGTGGCCCTGAAATGAGCCAAGTCTAGTGTGAGGGAGCTGGTGAAATTGCATTTCTGCTCGAAGGCCAGGGCGTTTTCTGTTTTATTTCTTTTCACTCCTCAGGCTGTTGTTGTGTTATTATTCTCTCCTTCTGGTCACAAAAGAGCTCCGGCGAAATTTTTTTCTCTCTCGAATCCATAATAGTGGAGTATAACAACAGCGGCAGAGAAGAAAGAAAATCCATTAACTGCTCTCTCTGTCAGCATGGAGACCTTCAGCTCGAGTACCTGAGGCCCCCTGTGAGGAGACTTGACCTCCCCGAGACAGACTTTACCTTTCAAACACAGCTGGCCTGCCTTTGTTTGAGCAAATTAAAATCTTTCTCTTCTTTATTCCTGCCCTCAATAAGCACCAGAGACGCCTCGCACCACCGCTTCAGCCACTGTTCAGCTTCACACACAGCTCTGAGGAAGAGGAGGAGGATGGTGGTGAGGATGATGATGATGATGATGATGATAATGAGGAGGAAAGTGATGGTGATGAGGAGGAGGAAATAGTGATGAAGACAAGGTGATGATGGTTTGGTTGTGACGAGGAGATGAGGAGGAGGAGATGATGATGATGATGGTGATAGTTTATATTTTGATGATGTTGCTTGAACAGGAATGTGTAGATCTGAAGTGGCACAAATCTTGCTCTCGTCTGTGTTGGGTTGCTGTGGAGTACAGAGTAAAAATAAATAAATAAATTCAGATGCAGTTAGAGTTTATTTGAGCACAGTGACATTTTCTCATTGAAGCTATTTGTGTGTGTGTGTGTGTGTGTGTCTGTGGAGGAATGAGTGCTCTGACTGTGACAGCATGTGCATGCTGCTGCTTCACTGATTTCTAGGACAGCATGGACTGAGAAAGTGTGTGTGTGTGTGTGTAGTGCTGGCCTCAGATGGCAGTGTTGAAGGTTTTTATGCCTCGTGGTCACAGAGTTATAATAAATGAAGACATTTGGTGTTGCTCGTCTTTCCTCCTGAGCTCCTGCTCTTCGTTCAGCATCAGATCACAGAAATAAATACAGTCTCATGTTGATGATGCTGATGTTCCTCCTCAGTGTTTCTGTAGATTTGATGGTGCATTAGTGTATTAGAGCTTCGGGCTGAGCTCTGACTCACATGAGGCAGTTCCTCAGGATGAAGGCTTTGTTGATGGTGATCATGAGTCTGATTATGATCAGTCTAACATCCTGGAGATGTTCAGGAGCAGAGAGTCTGCTCCTGATGTCTGATGGGTCGGTGCAGGTCTCGGGGCGAGCGCCATGTCCGTGAGCTCGTATTTGGTGTTTGTGTGGAGGAGAGTCAGGTGGTGGAGCCGAGCGCTGCAGGGAGAGAAAAACAACGAAGAACAATCTGCTTTTCCATATGCCTCTGTCTCAGACAGATGGCCGCTTCACTAACGTGTCCACGGGCGTCTCTCACTCGGCTCGGCCCAGTTCAGCTTCAGCTCCATGGGAATAAAAACCCCATCATCAGATCACCGCATACAACAGCGGGGCATCTATAACATTACACTCGTTATAAATATATCAAAGCACGGGTACTTCTCAAGTGCTTTCTGCATTCTTCTAGTTTTCCATGACGCTGGATCACGGCCTTGAGCAGGAACGCTAAGTGCCTCATGAAATATAGCCGTTAAACAGTTCTGAAATCGTGATCTCATCTGCTTCTCTGAAGGTTTAAAAATAATAGCACATGGATGGTGGAACGCAGCCTCGTCACTCCTGAAGGGTTTTATTCACGGAGCCTTCTAAAATTCTTCTAAAGATTCTCACAAAATGGTTCGATCTTTCAACAGAATTCTTCAAATTCCTCCAGAAGGTTCTTCATGAGCAGCAGGGGAAGTTCCAGAATTGTTGTGACAATCTATAGATCTAGAGATCTATAAAATAACACAGAGTTCATGTTACTCTGAAGGAAGAACTTAAAATGAGAGATGAAGTTCTTCTGAAGGTCCATCTGCAGTCAGATGTCTGAACACGTACATGAACGTGTGTTATATTAATGTTTCCACTGGAGCTGATGCCACGCTAACAGCTAATGGATGTCTGTGTCACCAGAAAAACTTCTACAGGCTGAAACTTTAATAAAAAAGCTGATGTTTATTAATACAGAGAAATGATTCTGCTTGTTATCTCTATCTGCTTCAGTCATATTCATAAACAAGCACAGCGCCACCACCAGGAGGATTAATCACAGCAGGGAGATGATGGGCAGATCTTGCCACATTAAACACTCTTTCTGTGTTTCTCATCCTGCAAGCTGGTATCTCAAAATTCCTTCTTTAACTCCTGTAAAATATTGAGTGTTAATTTTGGGCGAAAGGAAATTCGTTAAAAGATTCTATAACGAGTTTTGTGTTAAAAAGCTTGGCTCTCAGTGTGTGAAGGATTCTACAGAGAATATTTAAGCACTGAATCTAATCTCACGTTCCTGAAGAGTCTTTCCCACAAGATCAATTATTTATTCATATTTTTATATTGACTGACTCCACACACACACACACACACACACACACACACACACACTGACAGATGATCTTGCGTCTGTTTTTTCTCCGTCTCGCTCGTCCCTCGTCTCCTCTCCATCTCGTGTCCTCTGTGTTTGTACGTCTCTGTGTTTATAGACAGATGGTGTCTCTCCCACATGACCCTATAAACTTCCAGATGTTTACGAGTTCCAGATGCAGGATAAATATAAACAAAAAAACTGGATCATTTATACATTGTGTGTGTGTGTGTGTGTGTGTGGGAGAGAGAGAGAGAGAGAGAGAGAGAGAGAGACGTTTAAGAACAGAAAGTTTCATTTCAACACTGATGTAATTAGATTGTAAACAGATTTTCATTAATATTAAACTTCATTATAACTGTGTTATAGATACATTTTTGAAAGGTGCCAATATTTTTGGAGCTGATTGTGTAACTATACACACAGTATAATAAAATGGATGTCTGCAAGACTATTGATTCATTAGCTTTAATGTAAATTTTATCTCAATAAAAATGAAATATATTCTTATTACACTGCTTTATTACAGTCTGTTATTACTGTATGTGTGTAATTAAAATGCATTATTACAACATGGTACTGCAGTGTGTTATTAGGACATGTCTGTGGTATATTAATGCAGGGATATAGCGCTGTGTTAGAGGTGCGGTATACAGGTGTATTATAGCGCTGTGTTATAGAGGTGTGTTCTATACATGAGTTATAGAGGTATATTATATTGCTGTGTTACAGCAGTGTGTTATCGAGATGTGTTATAGCTCTGTGTTATAGAGGTGTGTTAAATACATGCGTTATAGAGGTGCATTATAGAGCTGTGTTATTAAGGTGCATTATACACGTTTTATAGAGGTGCGTTTTAGAGGTGTGTTATAGCGCTGTGTTATAGAGGTGTGTTATAGCGCTGTGTTATAGAGGTGTGTTATAGCGCTGTGTTATAGAGGTGTGTTATAGCGCTGTGTTATAGAGGTGTGTTATAGAGGTGTGTTCAATACATGCGTTATAGAGGTGCATTGTAGAGCTGTGTTATAGAGGTAGGTTATAGCGCTGTGTTATAGCGCTTTGTTATAGAGGTGTGTTATAGAGGTGTGTTAAATACATGCGTTGTAGAGGTGCATTATAGAGCTGTGTTATAGAGGTAGGTTATAGCACTGTGTTATAGCACTGTGTTATAGCGCTTTGTTATAGAGGTGTGTTATAGAGGTGTGTTAAATACATGCGTTGTAGAGGTGCATTATAGAGCTGTGTTATAGAGGTAGGTTATAGCACTGTGTTATAGCACTGTGTTATAGCGCTTTGTTATAGAGGTGTGTTATAGAGGTGTGTTAAATACATGCGTTGTAGAGGTGCATTATAGAGCTGTGTTATAGAGGTAGGTTATAGCACTGTGTTATAGCGCTTTGTTATAGAGGTGTGTTATAGCGCTGAGTTATGTTCAGATCTGGATGCTGAGAGGTTCAGAGCAAAAGCTTTTTTATCTTAGCTATTTGATTTTCCCTTCACTTTGAGTTATTAGGGCCCGAGCACCGAAGGAGCGAGGCCAGAGGCCAGAGGCCTTGCACTGCAGGTGCGGAAGCCCTATTGTTTTTGTTAGAATTTATGTTTTATTTTTATTTTTTATTTTTTTTCAACCTTTCAGGGCATTTTGGACCCCTTAACATGCTCAAAAACTCTTGAAAATCAGCAGGCAGGTTGGAATCCGCGCCATTAGGACGTCACTGTGGCTCGGCCCTGGGCATGGCACACACCCGTCACAGCGCCCCCTGGAACATCTTGCTGCATAGCTGATACACACTTACACGTATCCATGTACTTGGTACACACTTAGATCTCACTGAACTGAACAACTTTCACACTGCATGTCATTAAGGCTAATCCACAGGAAGTGAGGTATTTTGAGTTGTTTGCAAAACGCACCCAATGGAATTTGAAATACTCCTCCTAGGGAATTGATACAACTGCCACCAAACCCAGGCTAATATGATCTCAAGACATTATTATAACCGCCACCAAACCCAGGCTAATATGATCTCAAGACATTATTATAACCGCCACCAAACCCAGGCTAATATGATCTCGACACTGATAATGTAAGTTGATGAGGGATTTTTGATCTCAAACGGTTCAGCCGTGAGAAGCCCTTAAACTTATGGCGAATAAAATGAAACAGGAAGTGGCTAATAACTTCTGTGTACATTAAGTGATCTACATGAAACCTTAGGATTATGTTAAGCACTGAAAGCTGATCACACTGATATGACAACTGTGAGTCTCGGTCATAGCGCCACCAACTGGCAGCAGGAAGTGTGTCACTTTTTGAAATCTCTAATATTTTCTCCCTTTCACCTGATTTGGTTGAAAATCAGTCAGGATAATGTCAGGACATGGCTGATGTGAAACTGTGAAGGAATTTTTGATACCTTGAATCGTGTTACTATGGCAACAATTTACATGAGAACATAATAGAAGAAAATGAATCTTCTCATATCTTACGAGTGGAAAGGCCTAATGTTCCAAAATATTTCCCATAGAGAGTGTAAATGTTTATGAGAAAGTTCAGTGGGGCTGGTCCCCGGGCATGGGCCAGTGTGGCCAGTGTGGCTGGTCCCCGGGCGTGGCACAGGGCTGTCACAGCACCCCCTGGAACTTTGTCAGAAATCTAGCTGCACAGCTCATATTCACTTGCACGTATATGCATGAGAGCCGGTATACATTTAGATCTCATTGAGCTAAATGACGTTCATCTACCTGTCATGGGATCTGCTCAACAGGAAATCAGTTATTTTGGGATGTTTGAAAAACGCACCCAATGGAATTTGATATACTCCTCCTAGGGGATTTGTATGATTTTGACCAAACAGGGTTCAATATGATCTGAAGATAACTGAAAGAACAAGGACTGGAACAAAAATTATAAATAAATATATAAATAAATATGACAGATAATTAGTCATGTGGTTATGATATTAATGCAAAATTAAAATAGTGATTAAAGTTATAATACTGACCAGAGGAGTTTATAAAGTAAATATCATTAGTAACAATCTAATATCTAAATAATGCAGTGTTTATGAGAATGGCCACATGGCAGTAATTTATTAGACTGGTTCCATTCCCCAGTCTGCAAACTTTCCTTTTCACTCCTCAGGCTGTTGTTGTGTTATTATTCTCTCCTTCTGGTCACAAAAGAGCTCCGGCGAAATTTTTTTCTCTCTCGAATCCATAATAGTGGAGTATAACAACAGCGGCAGAGAAGAAAGAAAATCCATTAACTGCTCTCTCTGTCAGCATGGAGACCTTCAGCTCGAGTACCTGAGGCCCCCTGTGAGGAGACTTGACCTCCCCGAGACAGACTTTACCTTTCAAACACAGCTGGCCTGCCTTTGTTTGAGCAAATTAAAATCTTTCTCTTCTTTATTCCTGCCCTCAATAAGCACCAGAGACGCCTCGCACCACCGCTTCAGCCACTGTTCAGCTTCACACACAGCTCTGAGGAAGAGGAGGATATTAAGGAGAAAGATGATGATGATGATAGTGTTGAGGAGGATGATGAGGAGGAGGACATTGAGAATGATGATAATGATAGTGTTGATGAGGAGGATCGTGAGGATGATGGTGGTGGTGATGAAGAGGAGGAGGATAGTGAAGATGATGGTGGTGATGAGAAGGAGGATAGTGAGGATGGTGGTGGTGATGAGGAAGAGGAGGAGGATAGTGAGGATGATGGTGGTGATGAGGAGGAGGATAGTGAGGATGATGGTGGTGATGAGGAGGAGGATAGTGAGGATGATGGTGGTGATGAGGAGGATAGTGAGGATGATGGTGGTGATGAGGAGGATAGTGAGGATGATGGTGGTGATGAGGAGGATAGTGAGGATGATGGTGGTGATGAGGAGGAGGAGGATAGTGAGGATGATGGTGGTGATGAGGGGGATAGTGAGGATGATGGTGGTGATGAGGAGGAGGAGGATAGTGAGGATGATGGTGGTGATGAGGAGGATAGTGAGGATGATGGTGGTGATGAGGAAGAGGAGGAGGATAGTGAGGATGGTGGTGATGAGGAGGAGGATAGTGAGGATGATGGTGGTGATGAGGAGGAGGAGGATAGTGAGGATGATGGTGGTGATGAGGAGGATAGTGAGGATGATGGTGGTGATGAGGAGGATAGTGAGGATGATGGTGGTGATGAGGAAGAGGAGGAGGATAGTGAGGATGATGGTGGTGATGAGGAGGATAGTGAGGATGATGGTGGTGATGATGAGGAGGAGGATAGTGAGGATGGTGGTGATGAGGAGGAGGATAGTGAGGATGATGGTGGTGATGAGGAGGAGGAGGATAGTGAGGATGATGGTGGTGATGAGGGGGAAGAGGAGGAGGAGGATAGTGAGGATGGTGATGGAGGTCAGTATTTAGAAGTGTTTAGAAAGCTGTGTGAGAGTTTAGAAAGCTGTGTGAGTGTTTAGAAAGCTGTGTGAGAGTTTAGAAAGCTGTGTGAGAGTTTAGAAAGCTGTGTGAGAGTTTAGAAAGCTGTGTGAGAGTTTAGAAAGCTGTGTGAGTGTTTAGAAAGCTGTGTAAGAGTTTAGAAAGCTGTGTGAGTGTTTAGAAAGCTGTGTAAGAGTTTAGAAAGCTGTGTGAGTGTTTAGAAAGCTGTGTAAGAGTTTAGAAAGCTGTGTGAGTGTTTAGAAAGCTGTGTGAGAGTTTCTACTGCACTGTAAAACCTGCTGCTCTTCAGATGCCACAGAATTTATTTTAGAAGTTGAGAAACATCAGCTCTCTGAATGAATGCAGACTCCTGTCCTTGTCAGGGTGCCAATAATTATAGACGTGATTATATATTTTGAATGTTGATGATG
The DNA here is from genome assembly GCF_019097595.1 of Hemibagrus wyckioides. Lineage (NCBI taxonomy): Eukaryota > Metazoa > Chordata > Actinopteri > Siluriformes > Bagridae > Hemibagrus > Hemibagrus wyckioides. The sequence continues at coordinate 615,174 of NC_080729.1, forward strand.
TGGATAAAGGATTCCTTTTGGGGAGTTTTTTTCTTTTTAGATGGATTTATTAATTTATTGGACCACAGAGACATGGCCTTGGGGACGAGGGATAAAGGCAGTAAAGCTGCAGAGAAAAAAACGACTGAATTTACAGGAAATCTCTCTTTAACAGGAATCACAATCTCCTGATGTGACGCTCTTTTAGCTATTTAATATATTTTATACATTCCAGAGTGGAGAATGTTGAAGTGATTCTAATCAGAATCTGCGCTCAAAGAGACAAGACGAAAAACAAGTTTCAGGAAGAACTTTATTTTTATTTGTCTGAGGTTTTTATTCTCCTCCATCAGGAGGTTCAAGTGTTCCTCTAATGCTAGCATTAATAACTTCTGGTCTCAAAGAACTTTCTTAAAAACTCACTCTTGTAGTGGTTTCAGGTAGCCTGTGTTATTACACCTGTTATTACACCTGTTATTACACCTGTTGTTAAAGCAGCTTATACAGTCTGTTATTACCGCATGTTATTACAGTGTAAATGTTATTACAACGTGTCTGAAGGTCCTCAAAGAGTCATTTTGGATTCTTTACTCATTTTAAATTCACTAGACTCTCTCAGGCAACACACACGCATACACACACACACACATACACACACACACACACACACACACACACAATGTTCAGTATAACTGGATAAACTGCAGACGCTCCATTCTTCTTGTTCTGTTTAAAAGGAGAAAAGGTTGTTTATACAGTGTTTAGAACAAACCCAACTTGATGTATTATTATTAAACAGTTGGTGTGTGGATGTTAGACACACACACACACACACACACACACACTCACACACACACACACACACACACACTCCCCCTCAGTGTTGATGTGCAGGTTGTCAGCATGTCTCCTGAGTCTTAAACTCACCAGACTTTGTGTTTTTTTCCGGTTTGCTCAGATAATTCCTCTCTCTTTCTCACTCTCTCTTAATCCCTGTGTGTGTGTGTGTGTGTGTGTGTGTGTGTGTGTGTGTGTGTGTGCAGTTGTGGGTTGCAGCTGCGTCTCAGTCTGAGCTCTCCGAGTTAGTGAACTCTGTCCAGCTGTCATCTGCACCCTATCCAGCTGCTGCTCCAAACACACACACACACACACACACACAATAAAACAACAACACAGGGAAATGAAGTAAACATGAAGCTGAGAGCAGGGACCAGGCCCGACTGAGCGCTCACACAACACGGACATTGGCCAGTCCACCTGAGTCTCACTGTAGAGTCTCACTGTAGAGTCTCACTGTAGAGTCTCACTGTAGAGTCTCACTGTAGAGTCTCACTGTCTCACTATAGAGTCTCACTGTAGAGTCTCACTGTAGAGTCTGACTGTTTCACTGTAGAGTCTCACTGTAGAGTCTTACTGTAGAGTCTCACTGTAGAGTCTCACTGTCTCACTGTAGAGTCTCACTGTAGAGTCTCACTGTAGAGTCTGACTGTTTCACTGTAGAGTCTCACTGTAGAGTCTTACTGTAGAGTCTCACTGTCTCACTGTAGTCTCACTGTAGAGTCTCACTGTAGAGTCTGACTGTCTCACTGTAGAGTCTCACTGTAGAGTCTGACTGTCACTGTAGAGTCTCACTGTAGAGTCTCACTGTAGAGTCTGACCGTCTCACTGTAGAGTCTGACTGTCTCACTGTAGAGTCTCACTGTAGAGTCTCACTGTAGAGTCTGACTGTCTCACTGTAGAGTCTTACTGTAGAGTCTGACTGTCTCACTGTAGAGTCTCACTGTAGAGTCTGACTGTCTCACTGTAGAGTCTCACTGTAGAGTCTGACTGTTTCACTGTAGAGTCTCACTGTAGAGTCTCACTGTCTCACTGTAGAGTCTGACTGTCTCACTGTAGAGTCTGACTGTCTCACTGTAGAGTCTCACTGTAGAGTCTCACTGTAGAGTCTGACTGTCTCACTGTAGAGTCTCACTGTAGAGTCTTACTGTAGAGTCTGACTGTCTCACTGTAGAGTCTCACTGTAGAGTCTTACTGTAGAGTCTGACTGTCTCACTGTAGAGTCTCACTGTAGAGTCTGACTGTTTCACTGTAGAGTCTCACTGTAGAGTCTTACTGTCTCACTGTAGAGTCTCACTGTAGAGTCTCACTGTAGAGTCTGACTGTCTCACTGTAGAGTCTCACTGTAGAGTCTCACTGTAGAGTCTGACTGTCTCACTGTAGAGTCTGACTGTCTCACTGTAGAGTCTCACTGTAGAGTCTCACTGTCTCACTGTAGAGTCTTACTGTAGAGTCTGACTGTCTCACTGTAGAGTCTCACTGTAGAGTCTGACTGTCTCACTGTAGAGTCTCACTGTAGAGTCTTACTGTAGAGTCTGACTGTCTCACTGTAGAGTCTCACTGTAGAGTCTTACTGTAGAGTCTGACTGTCTCACTGTAGAGTCTGACTGTAGAGTCTCACTGTAGAGTCTGACTGTCTCACTGTAGAGTCTGACTGTCTCACTGTAGAGTCTCACTGTAGAGTCTCACTGTCTCACTGTAGAGTCTTACTGTAGAGTCTGACTGTCTCACTGTAGAGTCTCACTGTAGAGTCTTACTGTAGAGTCTGACTGTCTCACTGTAGAGTCTTACTGTAGAGTCTGACTGTCTCACTGTAGAGTCTCACTGTAGAGTCTGACTGTCTCACTGTAGAGTCTCACTGTAGAGTCTGACTGTCTCACTGTAGAGTCTCACTGTAGAGTCTGACTGTCTCACTGTAGAGTCTTACTGTAGAGTCTGACTGTCTCACTGTAGAGTCTCACTGTAGAGTCTTACTGTAGAGTCTGACTGTCTCACTGTAGAGTCTCACTGTAGAGTCTGACTGTCTCACTGTAGAGTCTTACTGTAGAGTCTCACTGTAGAGTCTTACTGTAGAGTCTGACTGTCTCACTGTAGAGTCTCACTGTAGAGTCTGACTGTTTCACTGTAGAGTCTCACTGTTTCACTGTAGAGTCTTACTGTAGAGTCTGACTGTCTCACTGTAGAGTCTTACTGTAGAGTCTCACAGTAGAGTCTCACTGTAGAGTCTCACTGTCTTACTGTAGAGTCTGACTGTCTCACTGTAGAGTCTCACTGTAGAGTCTGACTGTCACTGTAGAGTCTCACTGTAGAGTCTCACTGTAGAGTCTCACTGTAGAGTCTGACTGTCTCACTGTAAAGTCTCACTGTAGAGTCTGACTGTCTCACTGTAGAGTCTCACTGTAGAGTCTGACTGTTTCACTGTAGAGTCTCACTGTAGAGTCTGACTGTTTCACTGTAGAGTCTTACTGTAGAGTCTCACTGTCTCACTGTAGAGTCTCACTGTAGAGTCTCACTGTCTCACTGTAGGGTCTCACTGTAGAGTCTCACTGTCTCACTGTAGGGTCTCACTGTAGAGTCTCACTGTCTCACTGTAGAGTCTCACTGTAGAGTCTCACTGTCTCACTGGAGAGTCTTACTGTAGAGTCTCACTGTCTCACTGTAGGGTCTCACTGTAGAGTCTCACTGTCTCACTGTAGGGTCTCACTGTAGAGTCTCACTGTCTCACTGTAGAGTCTCACTGTAGAGTCTCACTGTCTCACTGTAGGGTCTCACTGTCTCACTGTAGAGTCTTACTGTAGAGTCTGACTGTCTCACTGTAGAGTCTCACTGTAGAGTCTCACTGTCTCACTGTAGAGTCTTACTGTAGAGTCTGACTGTCTCACTGTAGAGTCTCACTGTAGAGTCTCACTGTCTCACTGTAGAGTCTCACTGTAGAGTCTCACTGTCTCACTGTAGAGTCTCACTGTAGAGTCTCACTGTCTCACTGTAGGGTCTCACTGTAGAGTCTCACTGTCTCACTGTAGGGTCTCAGCACAAGGTGAAGCTACAGCTAAAGAGAAGAGATTAAAGGCATTCCATCACAGTCTCTGTGCTAGCGCTTCTTGTCAATTAGATGTGTGTGTTGTGTTGTGTGTGTATGTTGTGTGTGTGTGTATGTTGTGTGTGTGTGTATGTTGTGTTGTGTGTGTGTGTGTGTGGTGTGTGTGTGTATGTTGTGTGTGTGTGTGTGTGTGTGGTGTGTGTTGTGTCTGTGTGTGGTGTGTGTGTGTTGTATCTGTGTGTGTGTTGTGTCTGTGTGTGTGTTGTGTCTGTGTGTGTGTGTGTTGTGTGTGTTGTCTGTGTGTGTGTGTGTGTGTTGTCTGTGTGTGTTGTGTGTGTGTTGTGTGTGTGTTGTGTCTGTGTGTGTGTTGTGTGTGTGTGTTGTCTGTGTGTGTGTTGTCTGTGTGTGTGTTGTCTGTGTGTGTTGTGTGTGTGTGTGTGTTGTCTGTGTGTGTTGTCTGTGTGTGTTGTCTGTGTGTGTGTGTGTTGTCTGTGTGTGTTGTGTGTGTGTTGTCTGTGTGTGTGTGTGTGTTGTGTCTGTGTGTGTGTGTTGTGTCTGTGTGTGTTGTGTGTGTGTGTGTGTGTGTTGTCTGTGTGTGTGTGTGTGTTGTCTGTGTGTGTTGTGTCTGTGTGTGTGTGTTGTGTGTGTTGTCTGTGTGTGTGTGTGTTGTGTGTGTGTGTTGTGTGTGTGTTGTGTCTGTGTGTGTGTGTGTTGTCTGTGTGTGTTTGTTGTGTGTGTTGTCTGTGTGTGTGTGTGTTGTGTGTGTTGTCTGTGTGTGTGTGTGTTGTGTGTGTGTTGTGTCTGTGTGTGTGTGTTGTGTCTGTGTGTGTGTGTGTTGTCTGTGTGTGTTTGTTGTCTTTGTGTGTGTGTGTTGTGTGTGTTGTCTGTGTGTGTGTGTGTTGTCTGTGTGTGTCTGTGTTGTGTCTGTGTGTGTGTGTGTGTGTGTTGTGTCTGTGTGTGTTGTGTGTGTTGTCTGTGTGTGTGTGTGTGTGTGTGTTGTGTCTGTGTGTGTGTGTGTTGTCTGTGTGTGTTTGTTGTGTGTGTTGTCTGTGTGTGTGTGTGTTGTCTGTGTGTGTGTGTGTTGTGTGTGTGTTGTGTCTGTGTGTGTGTGTTGTGTCTGTGTGTGTGTGTGTTGTCTGTGTGTGTTTGTTGTCTTTGTGTGTGTGTGTTGTGTGTGTTGTCTGTGTGTGTGTGTGTTGTCTGTGTGTTGTGTGTGTTGTCTGTGTGTTGTGTGTGTTGTCTGTGTGTGTGTGTGTTGTCTGTGTGTCTGTGTGTGTGTGTGTGTTGTGTGTGTTGTCTGTGTGTCTGTGTGTGTGTGTGTGTTGTCTGTGTGTGTTTGTTGTGTGTGTTGTCTGTGTGTGTGTGTGTGTTTGTTGTGTGTGTTGTCTGTGTGTGTGTGTGTTGTCTGTGTGTGTGTGTGTTGTCTGTGTTGTCTGTGTTGTCTGTGTGTCTGTGTGTGTGTGTGTTGTGTGTGTTGTCTGTGTGTGTGTGTGTTGTGTGTGTTGTCTGTGTGTGTGTGTGTTGTCTGTGTGTTGTGTGTGTTGTCTGTGTGTGTGTGTGTTGTCTGTGTGTTGTGTGTGTTGTCTGTGTGTCTGTGTGTGTGTGTGTTGTCTGTGTGTGTTTGTTGTGTGTGTTGTCTGTGTGTGTGTGTTGTCTGTGTGTGTGTGTGTTGTCTGTGTTGTCTGTGTGTCTGTGTGTGTGTGTGTTGTGTGTGTTGTCTGTGTGTGTGTGTGTTGTGTGTGTTGTCTGTGTGTGTGTGTTGTGTGTGTTGTCTGTGTGTGTGTGTGTGTGTTGTGTGTGTTGTCTGTGTGTCTGTGTGTGTGTGTGTTGTCTGTGTGTGTTTGTTGTGTGTGTTGTCTGTGTGTGTGTGTGTGTGTTTGTTGTGTGTGTTGTCTGTGTGTGTGTGTGTTGTGTGTGTTGTCTGTGTGTGTGTGTGTTGTCTGTGTTGTCTGTGTGTCTGTGTGTGTGTGTGTTGTGTGTGTTGTCTGTGTGTGTGTGTGTTGTGTGTGTTGTCTGTGTGTGTGTGTGTTGTCTGTGTTGTCTGTGTGTGTGTGTGTTGTCTGTGTTGTCTGTGTGTGTGTTGTGTGTGTTGTCTGTGTGTCTGTGTGTGTGTGTGTTGTCTGTGTGTGTTTGTTGTGTGTTGTCTGTGTGTGTGTGTGTGTGTTGTGTGTGTTGTCTGTGTGTGTGTGTGTGTGTTGTCTGTGTGTGTGTGTGTTGTGTGTGTTGTCTGTGTGTGTGTGTTGTGTGTGTTGTCTGTGTGTGTGTGTGTTGTCTGTGTGTTTGTTGTGTGTGTTGTCTGTGTGTGTGTGTGTGTTGTCTGTGTGTGTGTGTGTGTGTTGTCTGTGTGTGTGTGTGTGTGTGTGTGTTGTCTGTGTGTGTGTGTGTGTGTGTTGTCTGTGTGTGTGTGTGTGTGTGTTGTCTGTGTGTGTGTGTGTGTGTGTTGTCTGTGTGTGTGTGTGTGTTGTCTGTGTGTTTGTTGTGTGTGTTGTCTGTGTGTTTGTTGTGTGTGTTGTCTGTGTGTGTGTTGTCTGTGTGTGTGTTGTGTGTGTTGTCTGTGTGTGTGTGTGTGTTGTCTGTGTGTGTGTGTGTGTGTGTTGTCTGTGTGTGTGTGTGTGTGTTGTCTGTGTGTGTGTTGTCTGTGTGTGTGTGTGTGTGTGTGTGTGTTGTCTGTGTGTGTGTGTGTGTGTTGTCTGTGTGTGTGTGTGTGTGTGTTGTCTGTGTGTGTGTGTGTGTGTTGTCTGTGTGTGTGTTGTCTGTGTGTGTGTGTGTGTGTGTGTGTTGTCTGTGTGTGTGTGTGTGTGTGTTGTCTGTGTGTGTGTGTGTGTGTGTTGTCTGTGTGTGTGTGTGTGTGTGTGTTGTCTGTGTGTGTGTGTGTGTGTGTTGTGTCTCATGGCTTCACACTTCTCACACTGTAATGAATCTCGTGAATAGTTTCTGGTTTTCAGAAGGAGTCTCTGTGTGAGAGTTGGAGGTCTTCTTATTCAGATTCAGGTGAAAATACACAAAAAGCTTTGAGTACAGAAGGTTACCCAGATACATGCAGGTGTACTGAGTACTGAAGATTTATTCATTTCGCATCATAAAGATAAAGATTTAAAAGAAGTGTGCAGAACAGAAGCTGAGCCTTTTAACACAAAAACATACCTTTATATAACTGATGAAACAGGCCTTCAGAAGGTTTGTAAGATCCTGGTGTTAAATATCTGTTTTATTGTTCAGGGTCAACGTCAAAGATCATCAAACTGATCGAGGAGCCTGCAGAATATTCCGAGCCGGTCAGAGGGAAGAGTCCGGGGAACAGCACGCTAATTCCCGTTAAAGGAATCATCAATCTTGGAAACACGTGCTTCTTCAACGCGGTCATGCAGGTACCTTTTGTTTGTTTGTTTGTTTGTTTGTTTATATTCGTTGTTTAAGTTCTAAAAAATGTAAATATTTTTTCTACAGTCACTCATAAACATTTCTGTTTGTTTTCAGAATCTGTCTCAGACACACATGCTGAATGACCTCATACAGGAAGTGAAGGAGAAAGGACACAAGATGAAGATCTGCCCCCCTCCTGAGACCAGTTTGGTACGGTCCACACACCACTCTCATTCTGTCATCAGTGACTGTTACAGTTGCTAACTGTGTGTGTGTGTGTGTGTGTGTGCGTGCGTGCGTGCGTGCGTGTGTGCGCGTGTGTGCGTGTGTGTGCGTGCGTGCGTGTGTGCGCGTGTGTGCGTGTGTGCGTGCGTGCGTGTGTGCGTGCGTGTGTGCGTGTGTGTGTGTGTGCGTGTGCGTGCGTGTGTGCGTGTGTGTGTGTGTGTGCGTGTGTGCGTGTGTGTGTGTGTGTGTGCGTGTGTGTGTGTGTGTGCGTGCGTGTGTGTGTGTGCGTTTGTGTGCGTGTGTGTGTGTGTGTATTTAGGGCCCTTTGACCGTGACTCTGGCAGGTCCGGAGCCGCTCACTTCTGCCATGATGTTGTTCCTGTACAGTATGAAGGAGGCGGGGAAAGGACCGGTATCTCCCAAAATTCTCTTTACTCAGCTCTGTCAGAAGTAAGACAGCACACGGTACATGTATTAAACCAATCAGAACACACTGTACTGCTCTCAGCCAATCAGAACACACTATACTGCTCTTGACCAATCAGAACACAGGTCAGATCCTAATACACACACACACACACACTTTCAGTATTAAAGGATGTTTTGTATGAATTGTCCACTTCAGTCCAGTCTGTAACAATACAGACGTGAATAAAAGCTGCTGATTTTTGGCTCATGGGTAAAGCGGTGTGTGTGTTTTTAGGGTTTAGTGATCACCGCTCAGTGCAGTGTTCACGCTTTTTAACTCTGTGTGTGTGTGTGTGTTTTTATCTCAAACTCATCTGGTACCATTTCAGCCACAAGCAGATAGCTATCTGTTTGTATGTACCTGAAACAGAACAACACACACACACACACACACACACACACCTGCAATCTGAATCTAAAGTTGTTATTGTTATTGTTGTTGTTGAAACTGAATTAGTATCAGATGCCTTCATAAAACATAACATTTATATTAAGACATGTTCATATAAATCCAGATGTGTGTATTTTATGTCCTGGCTTTTATCTCCAGTGGACGATTGGTGTAAAATTTTCTCAAAGAACCAAAAATAAACCACCTCTTCACGGATGTTTGTCCTGCAGTCAGAATGTCAGGGGTCAGTGGTCAGAGGGTGAACGGCCGTGCTGCGATCAGTTTATCTCGTGTTCTGTTAGAAAAGAGTGAGACGTGAACACGGCGGCGTCTCCCTGGGCCTCAGGATGAGATTCATTTTGTGTATAAAGGCTTCTTATTTATCAGGTGTGGACGTGTGTGTGTGTGTGTGTGTGTGTTACATCCTAGTTAATGGGGTTAATGCGTGTGAGTGTCTATTTGAGCATGTTCTTTGCTCAGTTGATATAGGATGGTGTGTGTGTGTGTGTGGTACTAACTCATCCGGTGTTAATCGTGTTAGCGAGTACAGCTGTCGCTCTGTGGCAGAGACAGATTGAGCATCGCTGAGGGCTCCTGCTTCCTCTTCCACCACAATGAATTTTCACAACATTACTCCTGTCTGTCTCCCTCTGTCTGTCTCTGTGTCTGTCTGTCTCTGTGCTCGTGTTCTAGAGCAGCCATACTGTTAGCTTTTCCATGTAAACATGCTACACTTTGCCCTTTGACCTTACATTACTGTGAACATGTGTAACACCAGCTGTGTGACCATACAACAGGTTACTGCAGCTCTGACCACAGCTGTCCATCTGCCTCCGACATCTGTCTCACATCTGTCTCACTGAGTGAGGTTTTGTGTCTTTATCAGAGTGTTTAAGTGACTGTAGCCTTCCATGTGGTCACTCTATCAGACTGATGGAAACGAAATGAAATGAAACAGCCTTTATTTGTCACATATACATTACAGCACAGTGAAATTCTTTCTTCGCATATCCCATCCTTGGAGGTTGGGGTCAGAGCGCAGGGTCAGCCATGATACGGCGCCCCTGGAGCAGAGAGGGTTAAGGGCCTTGCTCAAGGGCCCAACAGTGGCAACTTGAACCCCTGATCTTCCGGTCAACGACCCAGAGCCTTAACCACTTGAGCCACCACTGCCCCCAATAATCTACCAGGAGTGGTGAGAGCACGATCCTGTGGATATACTCCATCTCCCTCACTCAGAGTCAGTAATATCATTTTATCTCTCTCTCAGACCTGTCAGATGTCTCCAGGGTGACGACCCTGTGGCTCGCTGCTCAACACACACACACACTGGGAACACACACGGATATCGTCCTGGTCAGAGTGGACAGGTGTGGGAGAAGGTGGTGTGAGAAATCCTCCACACTCTCATCATAAACTATTCACAAATGTCCAGCTCGCGGTCTCGTGTGCTGAGATGGGAAGGGGGCGTGGCCTAGCTACATATCTTGCATACTTATGTGTAAAGTCGCCATCACTCTGACTTCCTGCTTCAAAAGCAAACATCAAGATACAGAATTAAATCCTGTCTCTCCAGACATGTGGATTTTAATCAGAAGTGTGTGATTTTGGGTGGAATCATGAATTTCTCCTCCACCTGAGCCTCAGGAATGTCTTCTTTCTCTCAGTTGGTTGGTAATCAATAATAATTAGGAATTCTGTTCAGAGGAATGTCTCTGTTCTTCTCCAAGCTGCTGCTTTGTCAACTTTAATAGCTGACAGTTCTTTACTCTGGATTTTTTCCCATTCAGACTCCCTCTCTCTGAAAGCTCCGGCCTGCCGCCCGTCTCACTGACCATCGATTTTTAAAGGTTTTTTTCCCTCTGGGATTGAACACGAAACAGGACGAGGTGTTTGATTGCTCATTTCTCTACAACTCTTCAGTTATTATTTTAATCCCCAAGTGTGTGTGTGATCAATGTGCTGTTCAGATCAGCGCCAGAACATAAACCCGGAGTTTAATAAGCCTCTGAACGTTTCTGAGTATTGATCTACAGCTTTATGTCCTATAACAGAAACATGAGTTAGAACGAACCGCTCATACATGTGTGTGTGTCTTCAGGTCATGGTTATGTGTTTATACGGTACAAGAGTCACATTTTGGGACTAAAGGTAAATTAAGGGCGGAGCTATGTGACACCATCACGGTCTCATGTTCTAGTTCATGTTCATTTTTAAACACAGTCTCAGTGAAAGGGGTGTGGCCTCTGTTTGATTCAGTTCAGTTTTATACAGAAATAAGTAAATTCAAGATGTCAATTTTAAATGTATAAATTTATCCCAAATCAGCAAGCCAGAGGTGACAGTGGTGAGGAAAAAGTTCTAGTTTAAGGAGGTGTGGTCTCTACCTGTCAGTCTCAGTGGAAGGGGCGTGACCTTCACTTATCTAAGCTTTTTTAGACCTTTTATTAGATGAGAAATATAACTGTGCATTGTGTTGTTTAACATATGGTATTTAATTAATTCTGTCCTTTAAAGGTACATCCGTGTGTGTGTGTGTGTGTGTGTGTGTGTGTGTGAGAGAGAGACCCCAGATGGTTGACTGTAAGCTGTCAGGAGGAGAATAATGACTGTTGTTTAATGACTAAAATGTGGAGAGTTTCTTTACACAGCATCAGAGGAAGAAAGACCTTGAGCATAAAGAATACACATTCATCCACTTTTAGTGTGTGTGTGTGTGTGTGTGTGTGTCTCTTTCACTCACTCACTCACTCACTCTCTCTCTCTCTCTCTCTCTCTCTCTCTCTCTCTCTCTCTCTGTCTTTCAGGGCGCCTCGTTTTAAAGGTTATCAGCAGCAGGACAGTCAGGAGCTCCTGCACTACCTGTTGGACTCAGTCAGGATGGAGGAGAACAAGGTGTGTGTGTTTAAAATAAACCTTAATGTACATGTGAGCAGTAAAGTGTATCAGATTAATCAGACCCATTATCAAAGACTTGCTTTTATCATTAAGTAAAAATAGTGTTCCACAATCCTAACATCATACTATTGTCCAGTTTCTCCATTTAATACAAAACATTAGTGCCCCTCAGCCTTCGTTTGATCCTCATATCTTTCACACAGTTTAATGAGGGGCGTGGTCTTACTGAAACCCCTCCCACTGTCCTTATCGCCAAGGACTGTTTTTATTCTAAGGAAGAGTCAGTAGGAGGGGATTTAATAAGACGTGGTACATGTGGGTAGTAGTTGGTGGATTTGCCCCAGATGTCTTGTGGGGGAATAATAACTCAAAGAACCTATGGTGTGTAAAGTCACGGCTCCTGCTGAACACTGAAATATACACCAATCAGTCATAACATTAGGACCAGTATGGCCTTTTACTATGTTGGTCCCCCTTTTGCTGCTAAAACAGCTCTGACCCGTCCTGGCATGGACTCCACTAGATCCCTGAAGGTGTGCTGTGGGATCTGGCACCAAGATGTTAGCAGCAGATCCAAGACTTAAAGGATGCTTGCAGGACTTAAAGGATCCTTTTGATAGATACTGACCACTGCAGACCGGAAACACCCCACAAGAGCTGCAGTTTTGGAGATGCTCTGATCCAGTGGTCTAGCCATCACACACTTCACATCGCTCAAATCCTTACACTTGTCCATTTTTCTTCTTGGACTTCTTGCATTTTTAATGTTTATATAATCTTTTATTGCTTAATGCCGTTTTGTCTTGTGCAGTTATTTTTTTGAATCTCACACACACACAGTTATGATTTAATGTTTTGTTTTTTAGGACTAGCTCATGCATAATTCTCTTGGCATTTGCAGGATCTCGGATAAACTTGTGTGTGTGTGCGTGCTTGTGTGTTTGTGATGAAATGTTTCCTGTGAATGTGTGTGAGACTGTCCTGCTGAGTGTCCTCTTCTCTGCCCTCTCCTGTCCTTTAACCTCACAGAGAATCAAAGCTGCCATCCTGAAAGCGTTTAATAATCCCACTGAGAAAACAGCTGATGAGGAGACCAAACGCCAAGTCAAAGGTACACACACACACACACACACACACACACACAGGAAATTGACACTTCTCATTACTTTGATATCCTGAAGATGAGCAGAAGCTCTTTTATCTTCTTCTATACTCCTCTTTATTTTCTGTGCTATTTAATCTCCTAAATGCTTGTTGTCTTCTTGTTGTTGTATATATATTTCAATATTTTCAGTGCACAATATTTTTGCACAATACTTTTTTTTATTTTTTTTACATCATTTCACTTTATCTATTTTATTTCACTTACATTCCAGTACACGTTCTTTTATTTCTTTTCGGCGCTAAGTGTCCTGTGTTCTTTTGTGTTGTCTTCATTGTATTTATTGTTTTTTGCACTGTCTTGTCTATGTTCTGTTTGCACCTAGCTGCACACTGTGCACTTTACGTGACTAAGACAAACTTCTGTCCTAGCTCTGTGGTGGTGTTTGTTGTTTTGTGTTGAACTTGTTGTTGTATGTTTCTGTAGCACCAGGTCCTGGAGAAACGTTGTTTCATTTCACTATGTACTGCGCCAGCTGTATGTGGTTGAAATGACAATAAAGCTTCTTGAATCTTGAATCTTGTGTGTGTGTGTGTGTGTGTGTGTGTGTGTCACAGCATATGGTAAAGAGGGTGTGAAGATGAACTTTGTTGATCGCATATTTGTTGGCGAGTTGACGAACACCATTATGTGTGAAGAGTGTGAGCATGTGAGTATAACTACGAGTCTTCATCATACTTGCCCTTGAATTGGTGTGTGTGTGTGTGTGTGTGTGTGTGTGTGTGTGTGTGTGTGTGTGTGTGTGTGCTCCTCATACTTGCACTGGAACTGATTTATTGTGTGTGTGTGTTGTATTACTTTTCAGATTTCCACAGTGAAGGAGGCTTTTATTGACATCTCTCTGCCCATCATCGAGGAGAGAGTGAGACATTATACTGATTTATTTAACTTTCCCATGATCCTCCTCTCTCGGACATTTTCATCCTGTATTCTCAGTAGATTTTTATTTTAAGTTATCCTCTCATGTTGACGTGGTTGTGCTTTGTTTGTGTTTTTTTTCTGCCGCAGATCTCCAAACCCTCGAACCCGGGCAGGCTGAGTAAACCGGGCCGAGACCCGGAGTCCCCAGGCGGTCACGCTGACGAGCCGTCTCATTCACACGCCGGACGGAGCGGGAAGAAGCCGAGTGTCCAGGTAGCGTATGGCTGCGATTATCCCGCATCTGATTCCCTTCACACATTTTCAGGTGTTGGAATGTAACCTGAAATGTACATAATACTGGAATATAACATAAAACATAAAAAACTATAAAGAGCTTCAGAGTACTCGAGCGTTCTCACACCAAATACGTGTGAAGGTTTTTTCTGAAAACTGGTCACTAACACAGCATCCTACAACCCAGACAATGCCCTGGGGGCCATTACTTTATATAATATAAAACAAGAAAAATAGGCATTGTGTGTGTGTGTGTGTGTGTGTGGGCAGAAGCCGCAGGGTCGAAGGTCATCCACTTGTCAAGACACCAGAGGAACGGATGAATCGGCGTCCACTCTGCGAGACGAAGCCGCGTGTTCACGTGGGCACTGTTTCCATGGTGATGCAGCAGGCAGTCAATCAGATGCCAGCGATAAAGACTCCTCCCCTCAGGACAGCAGCAATGATGCGGACAGCGAGGCGTCGGAGTCCGAGTGCTCGCTGCGAGTCTCCAGTCCCTCCAATAAAGCCTTGCCTTTGTCCTCGTGTGTGAAACCCACCCTGCCTGTACCAAGCCCCGCCCCTTTTGTCCGGGAGCAGACAGGAAGTGCGGTTGAACAGCTAGTCAGCGCGGTGTCCAAATTAGGGCTAGTGCACACGCCTCTGGATGGATTTCCACTCAGGGAGAAAGAAGAGAGAGACAGGGAGAGAGACAGAGAAAGAGACCGGGAACACCAGGGGGCATTCCAGGCGCTGTCTCACAGCTACACCCCGGCATCTAAAGAGTGTTCGGTCCAGTCCTGCCTCCATCAGTTCACCTCCATCGAGCTCCTGATGGGGAACAACAAGCTGCTGTGTGAGAACTGTACAGAGAGACGCCACAAACAACACAGGAGGAGTGGAGGTACACACAAACATACACACACACACACACACGCACATGCACACACATACACACACGCACACATACACACACACATATACACACACATACACATACACAAATACACACACACACACACATACATACACGATACACACACACATATACACACACACACACAAACACACAGAACACACACAGGGCCCCTTAATTTATAGAAACTATTTCAGTAATGTGTTAATGCCGTGTTCATGGTGTAATGTTTTACATGAACACTTTATTACCAGGTATTACTGACCGCTTAAATATAAATATATATTTTACAGGTAATTATATATTATACAGGTAAAGTGTGATATAAAAGATTCATGTAATAAGTAAGTGTGTGGTGTGTGTGTGTGTGTGTTACAGATAAGAAAGTAGAGAAGGTGTACACAAGCGCCCGCAAGCAGATGCTGATCTCAGAGCTGCCACCAGTCGTCACACTGCACCTTAAACGCTTCCACCAGGTGTGATCACACACACACACACACCTGATAAATAAGAAGCCGTTATACACAAAATGAATCTCATCCTGAGGCCCAGGGAGAAGCCGAAGAACACGAGATGCCATAAACCCACATTTACAGTGTGTGTGTGTGTGTGTGTGTGTGTGTACGTGTACACAGGCTGGGATGAACTTACGGAAGGTGAATCGTCATGTTGATTTCCCGCTTGTTCTGGATTTAGCTCCGTTCTGCTCCGCCTCCTGCAAGGTCTCCATCTTCATCTAGTGTTAGACTTATAAGTGTTTACATATATATATATATATTGTATTTACGTTGTGTGTGTGTGTGTGTTTTTGTGTGTGTGTGTGTGTGTGAGACAGAACCTTGGTTCTGGAGAGCGGGTTCTCTACAGTCTGTATGGTATTGTGGAACACAGTGGCTCAATGCGCGGAGGCCATTACACAGCATACGTCAAAGTCCGAACGCCACAGCGCAAGTGTGAACAACACAGGAGTCAATCTGGTACACACACACACACACATACACCCCACACACACACAGAGTGAGAGAGAGTCCTGTTTATATCTCCATCAGTCCATTCATACTTGTTATAGATCTGTGTGTGTGTGTGTGTGTGTTTTGCAGGTTGTAGAGAGGCTGTGTCAGCTCCCCCTGGTCAGTGGGTGTATGTGAGTGACACCAGCGTCCAGATGGTTCCTGAATCTCGAGTACTGAACTCTCAGGCCTACCTGCTCTTCTATGAGGAGCTCCTCTAGGGGGCGCCATTACTTCTGGAACACTTGTGTTCTGACACCACTAATCTCTCTTACGGATGCAAACACATCAGTCAGCTAGAACACACCACACACACACACACATTATATGAATAATTATTATTATTATTATTATTATTATTAATATTAATATCATTATAGATGGTTAACTGGTCTACCTGCAGGTGGTTAGCGGGCCGTTACTGAGACGCTGTTATGAGTAGAAAATATTCTAAAGTGTAGAATTATTTATATTTTAAAGATTTTGTTTTTTCTCTCATCATTTTGCCTGAAAATGAAATCTTTCATATCTTGGTTATTAAATACCAAAGACGCTAAAACACATCAGAGGACAGAACCGAGGTTCCGCTCAGCTCTTAGCAGTTATGGAGAACCTCAGAATGAATATCAGCGATATGATACATCACCGCATTCAACACAATCTTCATCATCATCATCAGAATACAAAAACATGATGCAAATCTGATCAAACTGAGTAACACACACCTCTTATTTCACACTCCAGAGGAAATAAAATTCTCATCATACTGTGTATCACTGCGTCTTCTCTGTGTGTGTGTGTGTGTGTGTGTGTGTGTGTACATGAGTGTAAAGAGCACAAACTCAGCGTGATGTTCAGCGTTACACTTCGGAATCATGAAGAATCTCTGGGTTGTGAGGTCCAGTCCCTCTCTCTCTCAGATTGTTTAATAACAGTGTTTAACATTTTTATGAGAGCAGCAGATGAAGTAACTGTGGCAGAAAATTCAGAGCAAAAGTTTAGAATAAGTTTTAACTACACAGGCAACATCAGATGGCAGGACTACATCATGTCAATCTATCATCAGATCTGATGTACAGCTCTGATGTCTGAGTTTAGGGCTCTGATGTCTGAGTTTAGGGCTCTGATGTCTGAGTTTAGGGCTCTGATGTCTGATGTACAGCTCTGATGTCTGATGTACAGCTCTGATGTCTGAGTTTAGGGCTCTGATGTCTGATGTACAGCTCTGATGTCTGATGTACAGCTCTGATGTCTGAGTTTAGGGCTCTGATGTCTGATGTACAGCTCTGATGTCTGATGTACAGCTCTGATGTCTGATGTATAGCTCTGATGTCTGAGTTTAGGGCTCTGATGTCTGATGTATAGCTCTGATGTCTGATGTATAGCTCTGATGTCTGATGTACAGCTCTGATGTCTGATGTATAGCTCTGATGTCTGAGTTTAGGGCTCTGATGTCTGATGTATAGCTCTGATGTCTGATGTATAGCTCTGATGTCTGATGTACAGCTCTGATGTCTGATGTACAGCTCTGATGTCTGATGTATAGCTCTGATGTCTGATGTATAGCTCTGATGTCTGATGTACAGCTCTGATGTCTGATGTACAGCTCTGATGTCTGAGTTTAGGGCTCTGATGTCTGATGTACAGCTCTGATGTCTGATGTACAGCTCTGATGTCTGATGTATAGCTCTGATGTCTGATGTACAGCTCTGATGTCTGATGTATAGCTCTGATGTCTGAGTTTAGGGCTCTGATGTCTGATGTACAGCTCTGATGTCTGATGTACAGCTCTGATGTCTGAGTTTAGGGCTCTGATGTCTGATGTACAGCTCTGATGTCTGATGTACAGCTCTGATGTCTGAGTTTAGGGCTCTGATGTCTGATGTATAGCTCTGATGTCTGAGTTTAGGGCTCTGATGTCTGATGTACAGCTCTGATGTCTGATGTACAGCTCTGATGTCTGAGTTTAGGGCTCTGATGTCTGATGTACAGCTCTGATGTCTGATGTACAGCTCTGATGTCTGATGTATAGCTCTGATGTCTGAGTTTAGGGCTCTGATGTCTGAGTTTAGGGCTCTGATGTCTGATGTATAGCTCTGATGTCTGAGTTTAGGGCTCTGATGTCTGATGTATAGCTCTGATGTCTGATGTATAGCTCTGATGTCTGATGTACAGCTCTGATGTCTGATGTACAGCTCTGATGTCTGATGTACAGCTCTGATGTCTGATTTTAGGGCTCTGATGTCTGATGTACAGCTCTGATGTCTGAGTTTAGGGCTCTGATGTCTGATGTACAGCTCTGATGTCTGATGTACAGCTCTGATGTCTGAGTTTAGGGCTCTGATGTCTGATGTACAGCTCTGATGTCTGATGTACAGCTCTGATGTCTGATGTACAGCTCTGATGTCTGAGTTTAGGGCTCTGATGTCTGATGTACAGCTCTGATGTCTGATGTACAGCTCTGATGTCTGATGTACAGCTCTGATGTCTGAGTTTAGGGCTCTGATGTCTGATGTACAGCTCTGATGTCTGATGTACAGCTCTGATGTCTGAGTTTAGGGCTCTGATGTCTGAGTTTAGGGCTCTGATGTCTGATGTACAGCTCTGATGTCTGATGTACAGCTCTGATGTCTGAGTTTAGGGCTCTGATGTCTGATGTATAGCTCTGATGTCTGATGTATAGCTCTGATGTCTGATGTACAGCTCTGATGTCTGATGTACAGCTCTGATGTCTGATGTACAGCTCTGATGTCTGATGTATAGCTCTGATGTCTGATGTACAGCTCTGATGTCTGATGTACAGCTCTGATGTCTGAGTTTAGGGCTCTGATGTCTGATGTACAGCTCTGATGTCTGATGTATAGCTCTGATGTCTGAGTTTAGGGCTCTGATGTCTGATGTATAGCTCTGATGTCTGATGTATAGCTCTGATGTCTGATGTACAGCTCTGATGTCTGATGTACAGCTCTGATGTCTGATGTACAGCTCTGATGTCTGATGTATAGCTCTGATGTCTGATGTATAGCTCTGATGTCTGAGTTTAGGGCTCTGATGTCTGATGTATAGCTCTGATGTCTGATGTATAGCTCTGATGTCTGAGTTTAGGGCTCTGATGTCTGATGTATAGCTCTGATGTCTGATGTATAGCTCTGATGTCTGAGTTTAGGGCTCTGATGTCTGATGTATAGCTCTGATGTCTGATGTATAGCTCTGATGTCTGATGTATAGCTCTGATGTCTGAGTTTAGGGCTCTGATGTCTGATGTATAGCTCTGATGTCTGATGTATAGCTCTGATGTCTGATGTATAGCTCTGATGTCTGATGTATAGCTCTGATGTCTGATGTACAGCTCTGATGTCTGATGTACAGCTCTGATGTCTGATGTACAGCTCTGATGTCTGATGTATAGCTCTGATGTCTGATGTACAGCTCTGATGTCTGATGTACAGCTCTGATGTCTGATGTACAGCTCTGATGTCTGAGTTTAGGGCTCTGATGTCACAGTCGGACTCATAAGACCACTCTTCAACCTTTACAACATTTTTCCTGTAGACACGTTCTGTTCCACTGATACACCAACATTCATTATTTAAAAACATTTCCATTTTGTCCTTTGTCTTATTTCTTTATCACCAAACGCGGCTGCTGTCTGCCTTGTCTCTGTGTATCACATGGTGACCAGTCCACCATGATGAAGGAGTGTAAAAGCGACACACACACACACACACACACACACACACACAGCTGGTGAAGAAATGGCGGGTGTGCAGTGAGGAAAAGGGCAACGTCCTGCATCATCATCATCATCATCTATGGGTTTTTCTGTGAGAGAAATGTAGAGCCTCAGCTGATTTAATGTGAATAATGACTCTCTCTCTCTGTCTGTGTGTGTGTGTGTGTGTGTGTGTGTGTGTGTGTGTGTGTGTGTGTGTGTGTGTGTGTGTAAAAGTGATGCAGTAGGACATGGTGTTGTTGTCTGGTCTTCACATACAACCTGCTGGAAGCACAACACAATATTAAAGCTTCTCAGACAGATTTTTTAACACCTCGACATCTCTCACACTTCACACTCCTCTTACTGCTCCTCTTACACTCTCAATTATTTTACTAACACAGTTTTATATCTGAATATAACTAACATAAGTTTCCAGAATTCTGAAGTCCTGGGCTCATGTGTAGAACTTCACAGATCCCTATCACAAACACTGATGAGACTTTATCATTTTATTACATCTTATTGCAAATTAGTCAGATTTAATATTCTGCATAATTTTATTCTGCATATATGACATTCTGCATGAATACAATCTTTACAGCTCTAAATAAATATGATAAATATTAACATTTAAATAATTTTAACGAATAGTGTTGCATCATTGTGAACGGACTGGATTTATTTTACTTTACATTTATTTTAAAGGCGTAGAGATCTCGAGGCGCTTATTAAAGGAAACACTGACATCTAGTGGCCATTTAGTGTCAGCGCGGAAAGGCAGTTCAATGTTCTGGCACTTTTTAATTCACCAAATGCTCCTAAAGCACACTTTAAAACACACAGCAGTGAGATATTTATGATATTAGGACAATACGATGCTGAAAACAACAACAACTTAAAGGGTGTACAGAAAGGTGAGGAGTTTACACTGTTGTTCCGAAGCATG
This sequence comes from Hemibagrus wyckioides, assembly GCF_019097595.1. Classification (NCBI taxonomy): domain Eukaryota; kingdom Metazoa; phylum Chordata; class Actinopteri; order Siluriformes; family Bagridae; genus Hemibagrus; species Hemibagrus wyckioides. The sequence goes on from NC_080729.1 coordinate 635,258, forward strand.
GGGTTGTGTTCAAAGTTTATCGGAAAATATCACAAATGTCTCAAACACACACACACACACACACTGCTATATCATACAACTGAGACTCAAACAGGATATTTTTAAAAAATCATTTAAACAGAAAAACAGATTTTACCTCGATTTCTGTGAGGTACGTCCTGTTTCGGTGTGACGTCACTCCTGCAGAGAGGGGGCTGTGTGACGCGCATGCGCAGTGCAGCGCAGGTTACTGAAGAGGTCGAGCGTCGGCTCGTGACGGTGGATGAAATATTTTATTAAGATTAATAATAATAAAGAGAATAAAATAAAGATGGTGTATCACTCTGTAGCGCTGCCCCTCATCTGCTTCACCACACTCTGGGCTTTAGTTGGAGGAGTCGCGCCGTTTTTTGTTCCTAAAGGACCGAACAGAGGGTGAGTTACACCGCTAGCATTGCAGGCTAATATGCTAGCGAAATGCTAATAATAATGCTAGTCAGGTATTAGCTAATCCTTGCGTTCACATTCCGAATCTGATTAAAATTTATAACTTATAAATGTTTTTTGTGTTTATTTCAGCTTACTTTCAAATGTTCATGAATTAAATTCAGTTATGATCAGCAGCGTGACGTCATTTGTGATATAAAACCCAGAAGCTGTTAGCATTAAACACAGCTAGCACTTTACCAAAACAACTATAATTATGTATATTATCATTCATAATACATTATTATTTATATTATAATTTACTTTTAGCTATGCAAATGAGTCAGTATACATGTAAAATGTATGTTTGTGAATGTCTTATTTAGCTTAATTGAGAAAATACATATTTATTTAATTAGTAGTTAAATATTTAAATTAGTTAATGAGTGTGCGCGTGACGGAGAGAAACCCTGGCTTCCGGAAGCTGCATGATTGTTTCGTGTTCACTTTCATGTTGTTGTTGTTGTGTTTACAGTGTGATCATCACCAGCCTGGTGCTGACGGCCGTGTGCTGCTATTTATTGTGAGTAACACACACACACACACACACACACACAGAGTTTGTGTCAGTCTCTTAGACTCTCACATGAACACATGAATCTGATGTCAGGAGCTCGAGCTCTGTGTGATCATGACGCCTCTGAGTAACAGGTATCTGTTCTTTCTTCAGATTTCTTTCACTTTGTAACGCTAAAAAAATCCAAACATGTTTCCTTCTGACCTGCTTACTGACTGACCACAAGGAGAGGAGAGTCACTAAAACACTGTGACTGACCTCAGATTTCACTTTATATATTGTTTTGTTGTATTGGTGTTTCTGATATTCATGTTTACACACAAACACCGTAATATTTATGTTTTGTTTATTATAATCCATTGTTATAATCATGTCCTGTGTTACACTGTCCACCAGGGGGCGTGCTGTGTGAGCTGAAATCAGCTGTGTGTGTGAAGTCATTAATGTTATACTTTATTACACAATCATACAGCTCTAATAGAACAGCAGCCTGAGACATGGTGTCTGACAGACACACACACACACACACACACACACAGTCATTAAAATAAAAAGGGGTGTTGAGGAGAACCCTCCTGTGTAGTGTTAATGGAACAGAGTAAAACTAAGTGTTTTAGGTCTTTAGATTATTTCTGTTCTGATCATATTTTAATGATTACACACATATCTAGACGTGTAGGTCACATGACCATGAAGCTCTCTGTGATTGGCTGAATCCTGAATCAGTGTCAGTTTCAACACTAGACAGGAAGCAGGAACTGTTATTTCACCTAAACACTAATCTAATCCATAAACACTGGAGTATTTAAACAATCAGTCTAGGAAACAGTGATCTGTAGTGAGAGCAGGGAGCAGGTGGAGGAAAACCTGGAGAGGTGGAGGTTTGCGCTGGAGAGAAGAGGAATGAAAGTCAGTGGTAGTAAGACTGAGTACATGTGTGTGAATGACAGGGAGGGAAGTGGAACAGTAAGATTACAGGGTGAAGAGGTGAAGAAGGTACAGGAGTTTAAGTACTTGGGGTCAACAGTCCAGAGTAATGGAGAGTGTGGGAAAGAGGTAAAGAAGCGAGTGCAGGCAGGTTGGAATGGGTGGAGAAAGGTGTCGGGAGTTCTGTGTGATAGAAACATTTCAGCGAGAATCAAGGGGAAGGTGATACAGGACAGTGGTGAGACCGGCCATGCTGTATGGTTTAGAGACAGTATCACTGAGACAGAGACAGGAGTCAGAGCTGGAGGTAGCAGAGCTGAAGATGTTGAGGTTCTCTTTGGGAGGGACACGGTTGGACAGGATTAGGAACGAGGACATCAGAGGGACGGCTCATGTTGGACATTTGGGGGACAAAGTTAGAGAGGCCAGGTTAAGATGGTTTGGACATGTTCAGAGGAGGGAGAGTGAGTATATTGGTAGGAGAATGTTGGACATGGAGCTGCCAGGCAGGAGGAAAAGAGGAAGACCAAAGAGGAGGTATATGGATGGAATAAATGAGGAGATGAAGCTAGTGGGTGTAAGTGTTGAGGATGCAGAAGATAGGGATAGGTGGAGAGAGATGATTCACTGTGGAGACACCTGAAGGGAAAAAACCAAAGAAGAAGTCGACGTCTAGGAAACAGTAACAATAACTGTGTGTGTGTGTGTGTGTGTGTGTGTGTGTGTGTGTGTACATGTGTCAGCTGGTTGATTGCGTTCCTGGCGCAGGTGAACCCTCTGTTTGGGCCACAACTGAAGAATGAGACCATCTGGTACCTGCGCTACTACTGGGAATAAAACTGAGGTACATCACACACACACAGAATCGTCACAGAGTTCTGATTTGAAACGAGAGCCACAGCTCTCTGGTCACTGCTGTGTGGTGGTTTGCAAATTTCTCCTTTAATTTCCTCTCTCTTTCTCTAGGTTTTCTGGCCTGCATGATGACACCATTCCATCATTCACTTCCTGTACAGCGTTTCCTTCCTGTCATGTGACTGAACACATTCGTTCCTCAGCGTAGCGTCGGCACTGTTTAATCAGAGCTTTTTATTTACTTTAGTTTGTAATGGAGAGGTGGTGTAAATAAGTGTGTGTGTGTGTGAGAAGTAACAGTGTTGTGACTTGCTGAAGGTGATTTATGTGTGCAATATTAGCTTAAAAAGATCTACTTGAACATTTATATATTCTCTCTCTCTCTCTCTCTCTCTCTCTGTGACCAGCCTGTCGCATGTTTACATAGATTCTATTTATGTTGAGTTTATTTATTAAATTATTTATTTTAGACGTGTATAAGGTTCAGAAATGTTGTCTGATGTCACCTCGTGTGTGTGTGTGTGTTTGGATGTCTTCTGAGTAATTCTGCTTGTTTATTCTTTTATTTTTACTCTTTGGTGTGGCTCTCTCTGTCTCTCTCTCTCTGTCTGTCTCTCTCTCTCTCTGTCTCTCTCTCTCTGTCTCTCTCTCTCTGTCTCTCTCTCTCTGTCTGTCTCTCTCTCTCTCTCTCTCTCTCTCTGTCTCTCTCTCTCTGTCTGTCTCTCTCTCTCTGTCTCTCTCTCTCTGTCTGTCTCTCTCTCTCTCTCTCTCTGTCTCTCTCTCTCTCTGTCTGTCTCTCTCTCTCTGTCTCTCTCTCTCTGTCTGTCTCTCTCTCTGTCTCTCTCTCTCTGTCTGTCTCTCTCTCTCTGTCTCTCTCTCTCTGTCTCTCTCTCTCTGTCTCTCTCTCTCTCTGTCTCTCATCGGGGGAAACAGTAGACCCATTACCTAGTGATTATTTTTTGTAGTGTCTGAGAGAAGACTGATATCAGTAAGAGTAGAGTTCATCATGAACACTGCTGTTATTTACAGACTTTACATCATTTCAGAGGTTAAGGATTAAAGAGTTTCAGATCTGTAAGTGACTCAGATTTATTATCATTATTGTGTAAACACGCTGATGTTTCTGTAAAACACTGAATAAAATCAAGATGGATCAGATTTTGTTTCTCTTTTATTTTATTGACCAAACATCAGACTGTGATTCTATTAAACTTTAATAATCTGATACCAACTGAAAAATCAGACGGATTTGACTTTCCCCACAAAGTTAAGAAGTAGTTATTTGTGTGATTGAGTGCAGTGAGCACATGATTCTGACATTTTTCTTTCTTTCGTACTCTGGTCGCGATCGTGATCTTCAGCTGAAACTGGAGCAGTGTGCAGAGCATCTTCATCATTTTAAACATCTTTAGCTATTATTAAAGTAGAATAAATGTAAATCTTCTGATGCTCTCAGCTCTGAAATCACTGAGATTAAAAGAAGAGATTTCTATACAAATAAAAAAAAAAAAGAAGGAAAAATTACACTTATATAGCCAAAAGTTTTGGGACGTCTGCCTTTACCTTTAATGTAATATGGAGTTGCCCCGCCCTTTCCAGCTATAACAGCTTCAACTCTTCTGGGAAGGCTTTCCACAAGGTTTAGGAGTGTGTTTATGGGAATTTTTGACCGTTCCTCTAGAAGCACATTTGTGAGGTCAGGCACTGATGTTGGACGAGAAGGTCTGGCTCACAGTCTCCTCTCTAATTCATCCCAAAGGTGTTCTATGGGGTTGAGGTCAGGACTCTGTGCAGGCCGGTCAAGTTCCTCCACACCAAACTCACTCATCCATGTCTTTATGGACCTTGCTTTGGTCACTGGTGTACAGTCATGTTGGAACAGGAAGGGGTCATCCCCAAACTGTTCCCACAAAGAGCATGAAATTGTCCAAAATGTCTTGGTATGAAGCTGAAACATTAAGAGTTCCTTTCACTGGAACTAAGGGGCCGAGCCTAATTTACACCAACAGGATACATTGTGTGTTTGTTATGTTCAGGTCTTTTTCTTTTTGAGTTGTTGAAGTTTGGATTATTAAAGTGGCCAGTAAAAATAAATCTAATAAATAATAAATGACTGTTATAATACAACCCCTGCTCTACAGATCACTTCTTTTTGTTCAGTAGATTTTGAGCTGATAACATTCTCATCCTCACCTGACTGTGTGAAGTGTGTAATGAAATGTGATGGGAGTTTTATTACAGATTCTTGGAGATCCAGCCCGAGAGACCACAGCCGTCTGGTGCTCCGATGCTGTTACACAATACTCTGTGAGTCACCTCCATCACTCCATCCCTCAGTGCAGGAGACAAAAACCCCAACAATACCACACATTTCCCTCAGATCAACATCCCACTGCTGAGAGGTGCTGAATGGACGCAGAGGCATTGTGCTGACCGCAGTGTGTGCGTCAGTCCACTGCAGCAGGTTTACTCTGGGTTAAACACCAGAGCTGAACCTGAACATCTCTCTCTACTGCCCACACAATCATAAGGTCAAAGCACACACTTCTGACCTCAGAGGTTTTTTATACAGCAGTATAAACTCACTGTCACTTTAATAGGAACACCTACTCACCACAACATTTCTGCAGTTGTCCAGTCACGGGTCAGCAGTGTAGTGTATAAACACAGGCGGACTGTAGAGTTAACAGCGTGGTGCGAGAAACAAAAAACACCATGACCAACACCTACTCAAATAACCACTCTAAATTTCTGTTCATGTATAATAAAAACAACTATTATTATTATTATTATTATTATTATTATTATTATTATTATTATTATTATTATGTTGTTATTATTATTATTATCATTATTACTATTATCGTTAGTATTATTAATTCATTCATTCATTTATTTCCATATTCTTGCGCTCTTATTTTTAAACACGCTTCTAAACTTCCGCACTGCTTCCACAGGTCCGCCCACTTCATTTGCGTCACGCGCATCTCAACCAATCAGAGTAGGAGAAACATCTCTCTTCCGCCCTCTGCTGGTCAGGGCTCATACCGCAGTGAGGCAGCCGGCGGAGCTTCAGCTTCATTCACTCACAGCAACCTGAGGCGACTTTACATAACTCCACAACGGCGCAGAAAAGACGCATATCTCCTCAGAACCGGACCCGAACCGATCGGATTATCACTTCTCAGGTATGTGGTAAACTATTTTAGCGTAGTATAATTTTCTTTTCCTTAATGTAAACAACAAAAAAAAGTTGCATAACATAACGGGCACTGCGCATGCGCGTAGTATTCCTCTCGTAAGAATATGCCGAAATGCGAGTTAAATTCGTGGTTTATTTTGATTTTATTGTGATGTAAACATGACAGGAGGGTGATGTGATGTGTCGAAGTGTTTCTGTGAGTTTATCACCGTATTCGCGGTGTGTTTTCCCCACATGCAGGCGGTCATTTATATAACTGTGTCAGTGCATCACAGGTCAACGTGTGTGTGTGTGTGTGAGAGAGAGAGAGAAGTATGAGTATTTACTGTTTATTGTTAGCTTCTGTATCATTAGCACTATTTCAGCCTGATATGTAGAAGGTAAACTGATTAACCGGTTTATAAAATACTCTTAAAATGGGAAATTGAGCGCTGGAACATGAATGTCGGGCTGCTCGCTTGTTATGAAACATCTCCAGCTGCACTTCCTCATTTCAGCCACTAGAGCGCGCTTTACACCGAGTCACATCACACTGATCCGGATTTATTCCATATTTTATTACAATTTACAGCTGACATCAATACGGATTAATTAATTAATTGGAAAATGTGACTGCTATGATGTCACCTGGAGCTGCTCAACACGTCATCACTAAAAAACTTACAGAACACAGATCAATATGGCTCTGTAATC
>NC_080729.1:654416-661916 GCF_019097595.1 Hemibagrus wyckioides
CACACTTACAGGTATACTCACACACACACACTTACAGGTATACTCACACACACACACTTACAGGTATACTCACACACACACACTTACAGGTATACTCACACACACACACTTACAGGTATACTCACACACACACACTTACAGGTATACTCACACACACACACTTACAGGTATACTCACACACACACACTTACAGGTATACTCACACACACACACACTTACAGGTATACTCACACACACACACTTACAGGTATACTCACACACACACACACTTACAGGTATACTCACACACACACACTTACAGGTATACTCACACACACACACACTTACAGGTATACTCACATACACACACACTTACAGGTATACTCACACACACACACTTACAGGTATACTCACACACACACACACTTACAGGTATACTCACATACACACACACTTACAGGTATACTCACACACACACACTTACAGGTATACTCACACACACACACTTACAGGTATACTCACACACACACACTTACAGGTATACTCACACACACACACACTTACAGGTATACTCACACACACACACTTACAGGTATACTCACACACACACACACTTACAGGTATACTCACACACACACACACTTACAGGTATACTCACACACACACACTTACAGGTATACTCACACACACACACACTTACAGGTATACTCACACACACACACACTTACAGGTATACTCACACACACACACACTTACAGGTATACTCACACACACACACACTTACAGGTATACTCACACACACACACACTTACAGGTATACTCACACACACACACACTTACAGGTATACTCACACACACACTTACAGGTATACTCACACACACACACTTACAGGTATACTCACACACACACACACTTACAGGTATACTCACACACACACACACTTACAGGTATACTCACACACACACACACTTACAGGTATACTCACACACACACACACTTACAGGTATACTCACACACACACACACTTACAGGTATACTCACACACACACACACTTACAGGTATACTCACACACACACACTTACAGGTATACTCACACACACACACTTACAGGTATACTCACACACACACACACTTACAGGTATACTCACACACACACACACTTACAGGTATACTCACACACACACACACTTACAGGTATACTCACACACACACACACTTACAGGTATACTCACACACACACACTTACAGGTATACTCACACACACACACTTACAGGTATACTCACACACACACACACTTACAGGTATACTCACACACACACTTACAGGTATACTCACACACACACACACTTACAGGTATACTCACACACACACACTTACAGGTATACTCACACACACACACTTACAGGTATACTCACACACACACACTTACAGGTATACTCACACACACACACACTTACAGGTATACTCACACACACACACACTTACAGGTATACTCACACACACACACTTACAGGTATACTCACACACACACACACTTACAGGTATACTCACACACACACACTTACAGGTATACTCACACACACACACACTTACAGGTATACTCACACACACACACTTACAGGTATACTCACACACACACACACTTACAGGTATACTCACACACACACACACTTACAGGTATACTCACACACACACACACTTACAGGTATACTCACACACACACACTTACAGGTATACTCACACACACACACACTTACAGGTATACTCACACACACACTTACAGGTATACTCACACACACACACACTTACAGGTATACTCACACACACACACTTACAGGTATACTCACACACACACACACTTACAGGTATACTCACACACACACTTACAGGTATACTCACACACACACACACTTACAGGGATACTCACACACACACACACTTACAGGTATACTCACACACACACACTTACAGGTATACTCACACACACACACTTACAGGTATACTCACATACACACACTTACAGGTATACTCACACACACACACTTACAGGTATACTCACACACACACACACTTACAGGTATACTCACACACACACACACTTACAGGATGGAGAGACATGGCGGAACCGATTAAAGTGTGTGTGTGTGTGTGTGTGTGTGTGTGTGCGCGAGCAGCAGTGAGCAGTCAGCAAAGGCCAAGACTCAGAAGGAGCTCTTTAAAACCCTGAAGAAATTGAAGCTCCACCTGCCTGCTGAGAAACGTAACAAGGGCCGAGCGAGCACGTTACACACACTCCGTTACGCCCTGCGCTGCGTCAAACAGGTCAAAGGTGGGTGGAAAGTGTGTGTCTGTGTGTGTGTGTGTAAGAATGCATGTTGTGACTTTGTGTCAGTGTGTGTGTGTGTGTGGGTTAATTCTTCTCTCCATCTCTGTAGCTAATGAGGAATATTATCAGATGTTGATGATAAACGACAGCCAGCCCCCTGGTCTGGACGTTTCCTCATACACTATCGACGAGCTCAACAGCATCACGTCTGAATACACACTCAAGAACACAGTAAGCACACACACACACACACACACACTAATCTCTATTTACAGCATATTGTTATCTTAGGGTCTGTGCTCTGATTCATAGCTGGAATATTAATTTGAGTACACAATCATTTCACACACCTATGATTTATACTGCCTGTGTGTGTGTGTGTGTGCAGGACATCTTTGCTGTAGCCGTGTCCCTGATCACGGGGAAGATCATATATATATCGGATCAGGCGGCAGCGATCCTGCACTGCAGCAAGGACGAGTTTAAGGACAGGAAGTTTGTGGAGTTTCTGACCCCGCAGGATGTGAGTGTGTTCTACAGCTTCACCACTCCGTACAGACTGCCCTCATGGAGCATGTGCACCGGGGCGGGTTAGTACACACACACACACACACACACACACATGCCTCTCTGTCACCCACTCACCCCCTACTCCCACAAACCCTGTTCTGAGTGTCCATTTCTGTCTTACTCTCTGTCCCCTCATTATAAACTCTCTCTCTCTCTGGGATGTTTTTCTTTCAGAGTCATCAGCTACAGATTTTGTTCAGGAGAAATCTTTCTTCTGCAGAATCAGGTGAGACCTTTGACATTTCTCTCCCTATTTTAACCTCTGCTTAATTGAAAGTTTAACGATCTCCCTCTGACATGTCCTGAGGCTTTCACAACTACTTCTGATCCCACAAACCTCTGACTAATCACATAATATAGTGACTCAATCTAACCCTGGCCTCAGTATCCAAGCATGGAAAAGGTTTAGAAAGAGCCTACTGGATTAAAGAGGTGTGTGTGTGTGTGTGTAGTGGTGGGAAGGAGAAGGAGGGAGATCTTCAGCATTACCCGTTCAGGATGACGCCGTATCTGATGAAGGTTCAGGACTCTGAACTGTCTGAGGAACATTTCTGCTGCCTCATACTGGCTGAGAGAGTACACTCAGGATACGAGGGTACAAACACACACACACACACACACAGATGTAACATTAATGTTTAAAATATTTATATATTTTATATATATTATTTGCTGGATTTTGCTATTGTGGTGTGTGTGTATAGCACCCAGAATCCCACCGGATAAAAGGATCTTCACTACGACACACACACCCAACTGTGTGTTCCAGGATGTTGATGAGAGGTGTGTTATGCTTTGTATAAGAGTGTGTGTATAGGAAATACATTGTGTTTGTGTGTGTGTGTATAACGTTGTGTGTGTGTGTTACAGGGCAGTGCCTCTGTTGGGGTATCTTCCACAGGACCTGATTGGGACCCCAATTCTTCTTCACCTTCATCCTGATGACAGACCACTGATGCTGGCTGTGCATCGCAAGAGTGAGAACACACACACACACACACACAACGTTATACACACACACACACACACACAACGTTATACACACACACACACACAACGTTATACACACACACACACACACAATGGAGAAAATAAAAATGCAGTACAAAATATACAAAACAGAACGATGACTGGGTATACCTGCGTGTGTGTGTGTGTGTGTGTAGTTCTGCAGTACATGGGTCAGCCGTTCGATCACTCCTCCGTCCGTTTCTGCACGCGGAATGGCGAGTATGTTACCATAGATACCAGCTGGTCTAGCTTCGTGAATCCCTGGAGTCGCAAAGTGTCATTCGTCATCGGACGCCACAAAGTGCGCATGTGAGTCTGACACAGACACACACACACACACACACTTCAATCATATGGAGTGAAAAAGATTTGAGTGTGAATTGCGGCACTGTTTTGGGAGTGTACTGACCGATCGTACAGAACTATACACAGTCTAATCTCCTCAAGATATTATCAGTATTGCTGTTAAAGATGGTCCATTGTTTAATAACTCACTGTGTGTGTGTATGTGTGTGTGTGTTACAGGGGCCCTGTGAACGAGGACGTGTTTTCAGCTCCTGCTTACACAGAGGGAAAAATCATGGACTCGGACATCCAGGAAATCTCGGAGCAGATCCATAAAATCCTGCTGCAGGTACACACACACATGTACACATACCACACACACACACATTAATGCCAGCCTTATAACAGTTTCTGATAAGATGTGTGTGTGTGTGTGTGTGTGTGTGTAGCCTGTACATTGCATGGGCTCCAGTGGTTATGGTAGTCACGGTAGCAACGGTTCCCATGACCACCTGACCACATCCAGTGAAAGCAACAGCAATGGAAGCACTGTAGCGTGTAACAGCAACAACTCTGGCCATGAGGAGAAGAACAAGAGCAAACCGGTGAGATAAAAAAACAAGCGCGCATACACACTCTCACACACACACTCTCACACACACTCTCACACACACACACAGCAAAATGTATTGATATTTAGCCTTACAGCAGCACAGGGTGGTAGCACTGTTTAAAATGTCATGACCATTCCCATGACAATAGACAGAAGATTGACATGCCTCAAAGTCATCCATGATATGTGCACCACATAGTGAGTAACTCTGTGTGTGTGTGTGTTTCAGAGGTCATTCCAGGAGATCTGTAAAGGTGTTCAGATGCTAAAGACACAGGATCAGCAGGCCTCCACTTCTAAAGCTGACCAGAAGAAAGGCACAGAAAGTGAGTGAGTGAGTGAGTGAGTGAGTGTGTGTGTGTGTGTGTGTGTGTGTGTGTGTGTGTGTGTGTGTATATATATATATATATATATATATATGAAACTTTATAGTGTGTGTGTGTGTGTGATAAAATGTGTGAATTGTAATAATGAAAATAAAATCTTCATATTGTGTGTGTGTGTGTGTGTGTGTGTGATTGTGGGTCTCTAGCAGGATCAAAGTGTCCAGGAGTGAAGCAGAAAGACTCTGCCCCAGTGGTAAGAGGTGGTACTGCAGCAGTGGAGGAGCTCAGGGACCAGACCTTATACTCATACCAGCAAATCAGCTGTCTGGACAGTGTGATTAGGTGTGTGTTTGTGTGTGTGTGTGTTTGTGTGTGTGTGTGTGTGTGTGTGCGTGTTTGTGTGTTTGTGTGTTTGTGTGTGTGTTTGTGTGTGTGTGTGCGTGTTTGTGTGTTTGTGTGTGTGTTTGTGTGTGTGTGTGTGTTTGTGTGTGTGTGTGTGTTTGTGTGTGTGTGTTTGTGTGTGTGTGTGTGTTTGTGTGTGTGTGTTTGTGTGTGTGTGTGTGTGCGTGTGTGTGTTTGGTGTTCCGACTGGAAATGCTTCATTTTCTCATTCAAAAAGTCTTACAAAATAACAAAAATCTCTGCTATTCATAATCACAAAACTAATTGTGTGTGTGTGTGTGTGTTGGTGATACAGATATTTGGAGAGCTGTAACACATCCACGACACCAAAGAGAAAGTACCAGTTCTCTTCTAACACCACCTCCTCCAACTCAGATGAGGAGAAGAAAGGATGTGACGGGGCGATGCCCAGCCTGCAAGGTACCCCTGTGTTCATTTAAATATTTAAATATTCAAACAGAAATGAACAAATATGATTCGCCGTACAGCTCTTTAACTCAGCACAGGCTCCTCCCACCTCTACTGGGGGTGAAATTAATGTTATATCTCGTTTTTTCACGTTTTTTTCACCCCGTTAGAAGTAATATTAACGTTGCTTTTTTAAATCAAATAAATCAAATGTCAAATATCTATCTATCTATCTATCTATCTGTCTGTCTGTCTGTCTGTCTGTTGTATTTACTTGTAAGGTTACACTGAATGTGTTTTTTTAATAAATATTTCTGTTTTTTTCCCCCAAAGGTCCTTTGAAGACCAATAAGAAGTCTGATGTAGTGGGCGGGGCTTTAGCTCCTTTGGCCCTGCCCACTAAAGCAGAGAGTGTTGTATCCATCACGTCTCAGTGTTCTTACAGCAGCACTATTGTCCATGTGGGGGACAAGAAACCACAACCAGAGTCAGGTACACACAAACACACACACACACACACACACACACACACACACAATGCTAATAAAGCTATTGAGTCAGATCACTGAAACATTTATGTCATTTAATTCTGACATGAACATTATTGCATGAATATTTTCCATTCCAGAGATCATTGAGGACGTTGCCGAGAGCCCCACCCCCCCTGCGCCAGTAAATGTTATGACTCCACCCACAGCTGAGCAGGGAGCCTATAGGAAACTGGGTCTGACTAAACAGGTGCTGGCGGCTCACACGCAGAAGGAGGAGCAGGCGTTCCTGAGTCGCTGCAGAGACCTGAGTCTCACCTCACTGCAGAAAACCTGTACAGACAGACTGGAGAGAGACGGGGAACCCGCTAACGATGGTGAAGACACGTCAGCATGCAACACATACACTGATGGACAGAGTGCTGAAAATAATCACATTACACACGAGTCTCATAACAAAGGATTTATATGATAAAAGATTCATGTTGCAGAGAATACTTATAGCAGATGAGTCATATAGCAAAGGAATCATATTTGAGTCACATTACAAAGGCAGGGAGAATCATTACAGACTGGTTATAGAACAAAGAGAGTCATCATCAAGTCACATAACCTTACAGGGTTCTCTCAGTTATAACATCTTTTTGTTATTGTTGTTGTCTGTCCCTCAGTTCCATCAGCGACTCGTCCAGCCAAACCCAGCACATCCGGAGCAGAACCGACCGCAAAAAAGAGCAGCAGAACCAGAAAGTCAAAGAAACCCCGGATAAGAAAACCCGAATCGTCGGACAGCGCCGTCTCTCAGCGCAGGCTCCTCCCACCTCTTCAGGGACTGAACCAGACGTCATGGTCACCATCAGAGGCGTCTCAGTCTGCTTTCTCGGTGCCGTACCCTGCCATGGTACCTGGTTACAGTTTTTACCCCACTACACTGCCACCTGCTGGTGACCGCAGGTCAGATGCCCCAAACACTGAGGCTCCGCCCACTGCTCCACAGTTCCCAGCCCCAATGGTCACACCGGTGATGGCATTTGTTTTACCCAGTTATATGTTCCCTCAGCTCAGCATGCCGGCACGCCCACCTTTCTA
>NC_080729.1:666916-681916 GCF_019097595.1 Hemibagrus wyckioides
TACTGTTTTTGTTTGTAGTTTTGTCTGAACCGTGATTCAGGGACCTGAGGGGAAGTGGACGAGTGTGTCTTATAAACAGCATTAAAAAGAAAGCCAAGAAAATGTACAGAATGGATGTACAGTTGTGGCGTAAATGGACCAAATCTCTCTCTCTCTTTTTACAACTCTCATTTCTCTGTACCTGGCAGTGAAACAGAGATGCTCCCAGTTACACACTTTATTTCCACTCCTGAGTTCTGTTGTTGTTTGTTTTATAAAACGGGTATTAAACTGGGAAAGTGAACGTGAAAACCTCCTCTGTCTCTAGCGTTACTGTGAGAATATAATAAATAAAACCCTGAGACACAATCACACCACTGACAGCAACTGCAGCAGAGTTCTGAGAAATCATTTTCATATTTAGTCTATGCTATTGTTTTAAAAAAAAGCACCATCACAGTAAATATTTTGTCGTCTTCTTAAAATAAGTTTTGTTAGATTTAGAGTCTATCTTTAGTAGCTCACAGAGGGGGCGTGGTTTCTTTAGTAAGGTAAAATGTGAAAGTGTTGTTATGCCGAGTGACCACTAGGAGGCGCAGAAGTTTACACCAGTTCTGAAACTTGAACCCTGATGATATAGACCAGAAAAAATCATTCAGCAGTTTCCAGTGCACTACACAGGAGGGAATTGAAAATAATTAGTAGCTGCACTGCACAAAACCTCATAATCTACCCAAAATATATGTATATATAATATATATCAGAATCAGAAATCAGAAAAACTTTTATTGCCAGGTACAGCAAAGGGACAGCACAGAGCACTTTACAGTACTAGGAATTTGTCTTGGTGTCAGGTGTGAACATTTACACAGGTATGAAATGTCTGTACAAATATACACAATTTTAGAAAAGAGCTAGAATAAGTTAAATAAATACTGTATAAAGTGACTTGCGTGAGAAGTAGTGCAATGGAATGTAAAAAGTGAAAGTGACTGTAACATATATACAGGTGTGAGGTGTGTACACAATCTAGCATGAGATAAATATTCTGTACAAAAGTGTGAGTTTGAATGAACAGTAGTGCAAAGTGAGTGTTCGGGGGGGGGGTGATCAGGGGGTAAGTGAGGCAGCAGGCTGACTGCAGTGGGGAAGAAACTGTTCTTGTGGCGTGAGGTCCTGGTCCTGATGGACCGGAGGAGGACCGGAGGGGAGGGACTGAAAAAGTTCGTTGAGAGGGTGAGAGGGGTCGGCTGCCATCTTGGCTGCACGTCTCCGGGATCCGGAGAGGTACAGCTCCTGAAGAGATGGGAGACTGCAGCCGATCACCTTCTCAGCAGAGTGGATGACATGCTGAAGCTTGGCCTTGTCCCTGGCTGTAGCTGCAGCAAACCAGACTGTGATGGAGGATGTGAGGGTAGATTTGATGATGGCAGTGTAGAAGTTCACCAGTATCTTCTCAGGGAGAACTTCTTCAGCTGCCACAGGAAATACATCCTCTGCTGAGCCTTCTTGGTGAGGGAGCTGATGTTCTGCTCCAACTTGAGTTCCTGGGTGATGGTGGTGCCCAGGAAGCAGAAGGACTCGAGAGACGTCACCGGAGAGTTATAAAGGATGACGGGGGAGGGGGACTGGGTCCTTCCTGAAATCCCCTAACATCTCCACTGTCTTGAGAGAGTTGAGCTCCAGGTTGTTCATGCTGCACCATTAGACCAGATGGTCCGTCTCACTCCCGTAGGCCGACTCGCCCCCATCAGAGATGAGGCCGATGAGGGTAGTGTCGTCAGCAAACTTCAGAAATTTGACAGACTGGTGACCAGATGTGCAGCCGTTGGTATACAGGGAGAATAGCAGAGGAGAAAGGACACAGCCTTGAGGGGATCCAGTGCTGATGTTCTGGGAGTCAGAGACATGCTTACCCAGCCTCACAAACTGCTGTCTCTCTGTCAGGAAGTCCATGATCCAACTGCACATGGAGTCAGGCACATTCATCTGGGAGAGCTTGTCTCTAAGTAGAGCTGGGACAATCATGTTAAACGCAGAGCTGAAGTCCACAAACAGTATCCTAGCGTAGGATCCTGGGGAGTCTAGGTGTTGGAGGATGAAGTGGAGGGCCATGTTCACAGCATCGTCTACAGATCTGTTGGCTCTGTAGGCGAACTGTAGTGGATCCAGGAAAGGGTCTGTAATGTCCTTGAGGTAGGACAACACAAGGTGCTCAAAAGACTTCATGACCACAGAAGTCAGGGCGACGGGTCTGTAATCATTTAGTCCTGTGATTCTTGTCTTTTTGGGGACTGGGATGATGGCTGAGGTCTTGAAGCAGGCTGGCACATGGCAGGTCTCCAGTGAGGTATTAAAAATGTCTGTGAACACTGGGGACAGCTGATCGGCACAGTGCTTCAAGGTGGAGGGGGAGACAGAGTCTGGGCCTGTAGCCTTGCGGGTGTTCAGATGTTTAAACAGCCTATTCACATCTTCCTCTTTGATGGTGAGAGGTGTCAGGGGTGGCACTGAGGTGTGGAGATGTGTGATCCAGGTATGGAAGTGTAGGAGGGGGGGCTACTGCTGATCAATGGCTGGTGCGGGGAGGATACATACACTACTCAAAAAAAGTTAAGGATATTTGGCTTTTGGGTGAAATTTATGGAAAATGTAAAAAGTTCACGCTACAGTGATATTATATCATGAAAGTAGGACATTTAAGTAGAAGCTGCAATGGTGATTTCCTCATCTCAAACAATTTACTGAAACAAAATCCAACAACAGTGGTGGGTATACCACAACAAAAAATCTCAATGTCTCAATAATCTGTCATGTGCCCTTGACCATCAATTACAGCTTGACCACGACGTCTCATGCTGTTCACGAGTCGACTTATTGTCTGCTGAGGCATGGCATTCCACTCTTCTTGAAGGGCGGCCCTCAGGTCATTGAGGTTCTGGGGTGCAGGGTTACGAGCCTCTACACGGCGACTCGGCTGATCCCAGAGGTTTTCTATGGGATTCGGGTCTGGAGAAAGTGCAGGTCACTCCATTTGAGGTACCCCAGCCTCCAGCAGCCGTTCCCTAATGATGCTCCTCGATGAGCTGGAGCATTGTCGTCCATGAAGATGAAATTAGGCCTGTGTTGTTCATGCAGGGGCACAATGACTGGATTAATGATGTTATTCAGGTAGTATTGGTTTGTCACTGTACCATTCACAAGATGTAGGTCAGTTCTGTATTGAGTGGACACACCTGCCCAGACTGTAACACCACCACAACAGTGGCTGATGCATAGCGCTCTTGTCTCTAGTCTCCAACATCGTTGGCGGCCATCATTTCTGCTCAACGTGAATCGACTTTCATCAGAGAACAGCACTGAGGCCCACCGGTCCCTCGTCCAGTGTAAATGCTCCCTGGCCCGACGCCTGTGCCTGGTGGTGTGGTCAGGTGCCCTTGCAGGTCATCTAGCACACAGACCACGCTGATGTAAATGAGTTTGTATGGTCTGACATCATGTGCATGCTTACCGGTACCTGTTAAAAGCCCTGCTGCAACGTTCTGACCCAGCTGTAGGTGATGGAGAGAGGACTGGGTAATGCCGAAATAAAGAGCGTTACAGTAATCCAATCTGGTACTTATAAAGGCATGATGGCTTGTCCATGTCTTTCATCAAAACAAAAGATTTCACCTTTCATAATAGACAGAGTTGAAAGAAGTTTGTTTTCACAACTGAGGTTACTCGCTTAGCAAACCTGTGAACTAAATAATATGCATTCACTCTTATTCTCATTAAGATTTCTTATTAATGTTTAATGTCAGATAAACTGCTGGACAATTACTGGAGCTCACTACGTGAATCTGGTTTTAAAGGAACATGTAATTGGTCATCGGGATAGAAGTGAAATGAGAGATTGTATTTTTTAATGATTTTACCCAGGGGTAGCAGATATAGGGAGGACAACCAAGTTTTGATCCCTGTGGTACACCATATAGTTGAGGGATGCTTGAGGATGATAATTCACCCAATCTCACAGAAAAGCTCCTGTTTGACGTGTAAGACATGAACCAAACACGTACCCCGCATTCCAACCAGGTTATTTTAGCTGAGAGATGAGAATCTTGTGGTCTATGGTGTTGAAGGCTGCTGTAAGGTCTAGGAGGATCAACACCACTGGGCAGCTGCTGTCTTTTGCTAGCATTATATCGCTGTGAATCTTTAATAGGATGTGACGTGTTCTAAAACTGGATTGAAATTTCTCCAGAATTGAATTTTCATTTAAAAATTGTTGTAAATGATAAAATACAAGCTTCACTAGTATTTTAGAGAGGAACAGTGAGTGTAAAATGGGTCTGAAATTAGCTAGAACAGAAGGGTCAAGATGGGTTTTTTAAGAGTGGAGTGATCACATCATGTTCACAAGTGTCTAGTACATACCCCAACCTGAGACAATCATAAAAAAAGGCTACAAGGCAAGGACCCATGCATCTACAAACCTCTTTTAGTAGTCTGGTCAGTAAAACATCTAGAGGAAATGATGTCGGCTTTAAGGATGAAACGACATCAGAGAGAGTGGAGAGAGAAACCAGATTGGCTGAGCAGAGAGGAGCCTCGGTGCTCTCAGGGACCTGTCCTATAAGGCCCTGTCTCACTGATGGTATTTTGTCAACAAAATATTTAATAAATTTTTCACAACAATCTTTGGAATTCATGGCAGGACGAGTTGAGGGTGATTTACAGAACTCATTACATTGAAAAGCACTTGTGGGTGGTGACAGTTACAGTTGATGATTGTCGAGAAATACTCAGATTTTTCTGTTTTTACAGGGGGGACAAATAATAAACTGACCTGGCCTTAATGTCTATTTTATTTTCATCATACAATATCAAAAACATTGTGCTGCTTAGTAAACATGAATGTTATGATTTATTATAAAAAATTTTTACCATCAGGAAATAACACTGCCAAGGTTTATGAATTCATTAGAAATACATTGTATGACAGTTTTAAGGATTCAGAGGCGAAGTGATTCTGTGTCACGTGACAACACTGACCTTAAAACCTGTAATAAGTGTTCATACAAAGAGATTAAAACCTCTGTGCTGATGGATGTTTCACCAAGAATTACCACGAAACTGCATTCTCAATCACACAAACATCAAGTTTCATATAACAATGATATATAACTAAGTGTAACGTCCACGGGTCCTACTCACTCCAAGCGGGTCTCCAGCATGGGAGGCGGTCAGATTAACATGGAGGATAAAGACTGTAGTCACTAGCATCAGAGGTCAGTACACCTCTTTAGATCAGGGGAGTGAATTACCTGCACAGCACCTACCACTGGCCTCCATTACTTAAGCATACACATGATTTATATGATAAACCCATAATAAACTCATAATACTTATAATAAGACTTTAATGATGCTTCTGTTGCGCCATCAGCAGTCAAAATATCAAATTCAGTGTTTTTCATAAGCAGTTCTTTTATAAGTTCAGGGTCATTTGCATCCACACATATGTACTGTAAATCTGCCATGGAAATAGAGATGCTCCTTATAACAGTGAGCTTCCCGAAAAAAGCAGAACAAGATATTATCTCTCTACGCACATAAGCTTTGCATGTCTCCAAAATGTAGACGCTGTCAGGTCTGGAATAACATTGTTGGAGGTGAAAAGATCACTGTGACTGTCAATGAATGGAATGAAAGAACAAAACAGTGATCAGTTGAAGCGTCATGGGGATCGCCATAAGGATCTACCAGGAAATGAGATATCCATCATGTCAGTAGCATGATCTGAAAATACTATAGGATTATAGAAACAGGTACTAACAGAAGGAAGCAACTTCTTGTCAATGAGAAAGATCAATTCGCAAAAAACTACCATGTACGGGAGAAAAGAATGAAAAATGCTTATTGTAGATGGTCTGGAACAATGCTTAGGTAGGTGGTACGTGTTAAAGTAACATCCACATGGATGGCAGGACCCAAGGTTTCCCAGCAGAACATTGACCAAAGCAGGACACTGCCTCCGCCGACTCGCCTTCTTCCCGTAGTGCATCCTGGTGCCATGTGTTCCCCAGGGTTCCCCACCTTCTTCTATTGCTCCATGGTTCTGATGCTCACGTGCCCATTGTTGGTGTTTCTGTGTCTCACTGACATAAATCCAAAGTATGGGGTTTTTCCTGGTGAAACTTTTTGCATATGATTTCCTGATCAACATTTTCCTCATTTTTGTTTATTTCACCAAATACTGATGTCTTAATGAATAACAACAGTAATAACAACAACAACAATAATAATAATAATAATAATAATAATAATAATAATAATAATAATAATAATAATAATAATAATAATAATAAAATATATTTATAAAATAATAAAATCTGCATTTCCATTCCAACATTTTCATATTTTCAGGATTAAACTTTATCAAATATATTTATGTATAATTTCTGATTAAAAGTATTAAATTAAATGATTTGGGATAAATATTGTTTTAAAAGACTTCTGTATGGAGGATGCACAGGGTTTGGGGTTTTTCCTTTAGACTGATTTACATGCCAGCACCATGTGATCATGTGGACATAAAGCCTGCCTTTACCTGGATCTGTTCACCTGATCACTGACCCACACTATAATTTTATTATTATTATTATTATTATTATTATTATTATTATTATTATTATAGTAGTTTTGTTCCTTTTTTACCTGATGTTGGAGTTTAAACACACAGGGCATCACCATGGTAACTGTGTCAGTCCTGCTCCTCCTGCTCTCAGGTAAAAACTCTAATTAATAGATTTTACAGCTTTAAACTTCATGTACTGAGTTTTAAATGTTATTATTTAAAATAGAAATACATTTTAGATTCTCCAGATGTTAGTGTTGTTAAAGATTATGACATGAAGAACACTCCTGCCTGAATAATCACTTTTATTTTAAATTTACCTGCTTAAATTAACATGGAATTAACAAATATCAGTTTTGGTTTATTTCTCAAATCCATGAGGTTCTATTTCTTCAAAACTCTACAAGAGCACAGAAGTGTTAATTACACATAGTTTTATATAAAGAAAGTTCTGTGTAGAGAAACATGTGTGTCATTAAAGTGTGTTAAGGATGTGAGAAAATTGGTGTATGAGTTTGTGGCAGATGTACAGGACCTGAATGAGAACAGCAGTGAAGTCAAATCAAGAGTGTTTACTGTCATTTCCCCCGCATGTATCTGACGCAGTACAGAGTGAAATGAAACAGCGTTTCTCCAGGACCTGGTGCTACAGAAACATACAACATAAAGATCAAACACAAGAACAACACAGAGCTAGGACCGAAAGTTCGTCCAGGACACATAAAGTGTAAAATGTGCAGCTGGGTGCAAACAGAGCAAAGACAAGACAGGAAGTACAAAAAGACAACACAAAACAGGACACATAAAAGAACATGTGCAATAAAATGAAATAAAATGAAATGATGTAGAACTTTGAGAAACTGTAAAGACCAGGTATCTAATAACATATATGATTGTAACATATACACACACACACACATATATATATATATATATAGCAGCCTGACAATATGTATTGTGCAAAAATGCAATAGCAGCGGTTGAGGTAGTGCAATAAGTAGTGAACAATATATTGTGAGTCTGTTCACACAGGTGAGTGTGTGTGTGTGTGTGTGTGTGTGTGTGTGTGTGTGTGTGTGTGTGTGAGACAGAGAGAGGTTGAGAGTTTTGCATAGTTTTGCATGTACACGCACACACACACACACATGTATGTTCACACACACACACACATTTTCAATTCAATTTAATTTTATTTGTATAGCACTTTTAACAATAGACATTATCTCAAAGGAGCTTTACAGAAAATAAGAACCAATAAACATAGTGCAAAAAGTCCTAGATGTTTAGACAAAATCATCCCTAGTGAGAAGCCTGAGGTGACTGAGGCGACTGTGGCAAGAAAAAACTCCCTTATGAGGAAGAAACCTTGAGAGGAACCGGACTCAAAAGGGAACCCATGTTCATTTGGGTGACACAGGAGAGTGTGATTATAAATTATTATAAACACTGAAGAGTTTGATTATAAATTATTATAAACACTGAAGAGTTTGATATGAACAATGTCCTTTCTGCAGTTATGTACAGTGTACAGTGTGATACAGCATATGTAGAATGTTAGTGTGTGTATTAATTAAGAGGTTGTTGTCGTCCTCGAAGTCCACATAGGGTCAGCATCGTTGCTTCAATATACCCAAATCCTCATGAAGCAGAATCCAACTGGAGCTGGTTCATCTCTGGATGCCTCGAGATCCTCGCAGGGTTGGCCTCTGTCTACTGGAGCTGGCACAGATGCCTCGGGATGGGTAGAAAAAGGGAAACAAGTGGAAAGGAGTTAGCTTAGCTGCTGTTTATGATATTAGCAGCGCACACACACACACACACACACACAAATTGTCAAAATGCTGTCCTCACTGCACCACAGTACTATAGCTATAGTATTCTACATCCACTAAATGCAAAAATAAATAGCTTCTATTTTAGACTGAAAGCATTGCCTTTTCTATCTGGAATGGTAGGTAGCTGTTAAGAGGCAGTGCTAGCTAGCATTTATTAAATTCTAAAGTATATCATTTGTGTTCAACAGCTTGCAAACATTGTAATTAACCATGATTAGCCATCATATTTATATTTTTGAGAAAGCTGATGAACTAAAATTATTTTGACATAATAGGGACAGTAATCTGCATTTTATTGCAGCATTTTTTTAAATTTTAGCTAGAGACAGAAGATAATCAGTTCACGACTCTTGTAGTTATTTCATTAAAAAAACTCCACCATTAAAATTATTGACATTAATTTTATTAGCTAAGAAGTCAGGTTTTTTATGTTCATATTGCGTAAATCAATGAATTACATCAGTGGTGGACCGTCAGGGTCAGTAAGTCCTTCTCTGCTGGCCTAAACAGCAGTGATCTGAATCACTGACTTGCATTTTAATATATTTAATATATTTTCCATGAATGTGTATTAAATTATTCCCAATAGTCTATTCTCTACATTTCATAGCTTTTCTCTCAGTTGCGCTGCTTCCAGTAGTGTATATTTATGATAAGAGTATTTATCCAATCATATTTCAGACAGTGGCAGACATTCTGTGTCGCCCGGCTCTAAGGCCTTCAGAATCAATAGTGCAGGCGCCCGGAGCTTAAAATAAGTGGCAACGAAACTGTTCCATTAACCAATCAGATTTCAAGTTGGCGTCACTGGGGCCATCTAGCAGGCGTACGATTACATCAGCAATTTCCCGTCCTTTGATTGGATAATTCAATTCAATTCAATTCAATTCATTTTATTTGTATAGCGCTTTTAACAAAGAGCATTGTCTCAAAGCAGCTTTACATGAGAAACAACATAAGAAAACAACAAACATATAAACAGACAGACAGACAGACAGACAGTCCTAGATGTTATCCCAAGTGAGCAAGCCTGAGGTGACTGAGGCGACTGTGGCAAGGAAAAACTCCCTTAGATGGTAAGAGGAAGAAACCTTGAGAGGAACCAGACTCAAAAGGGAACCCATCCTCATTTGGGTGACAATTGTGTGATGTAGATACAGCATGTGTATAGTGTTATGTAAATCAATAAGGAGGTTGTTGTCCACGGCGCTGCTTGAATATCCCAATCCTCACAAGCAGAACCCGGCTGGAGCTGGTCCATCTCCGGATGCCACTGGAGCCGGCACAGTCTCTGTATGCCTCGGGATGGGTAGAAGAAGGGAAACAATGGAACAGCATTAGCGTAGCTGCTGTTCATAATATTAGCAGTACTAGATGATAATGTGTATTTAATCAGATGTAAGGAATGATAATATTGGGGTTATATGATCATATTTTCTTGATCTGATAAGAACTCTGGCGGCTGCATTCTGGACTAACTGTAGCTTGTTTATTGAAGATGCAGGACAAACACCTAGTAATGCATTACAGTAGTCCAGTCTGGAGGTCAGGAATGCATGAACTAGTTTTTCTGCATCAGATACAGATAAAATGTTCCTAACCTTGGCGATATTTCTAAGATGGAAGAAGGCTGTTTTTGTGATATTGGAAATTTGTTTTTTCTCCACTTTGGCTCGAGGTTACGGGATGCTCTCTTGAGGGCGTGAGTATGACTATTGTACCATGGTGCAGGTGTTTTAATTCTGACCTTTTTTGGTCAGATGGGGGCAACAGTGTCTAGTGTGCTGGTGAAAATAGTGCCTTTGCTGTTAGTTACTTCATCTAAATCATCTGCATTTCGGGGTCTAGTAAGAAGTTGAGACAGATCTGGCAGATTGTTTGTAAATCTGTCTTTAGTGGACAGAGTTATAGTTCTACCAAGTTTATAACGTGGAGAGACGTGTCTAATATGTTCTACAGGTAGAGTGTACACTAAGAGGTGATGGTCTGTGATGTCATCGCTTTGAGGTAGAACGGTTATAGAGGAAACATCAATCCCATGTGACAACTAAGGCTAGTGTATGATTAAAACGATGGAGTAATAATTGGAGTAGTCAGAGGCAGCGAACCGCACAAACTAAATAAAATATATATATTTTAACTCACAATGGCTGACAGAGAAGAAGAAATCGATTTGGTCGTGGACGTCCTTACAAATACATTTTCAAGGTGGACTTTTCAAGAAAATCCTTTTGATTTCTTAAAATAGTTGGTAAGCTTTTTCAAGAACCATTTATGCTTTTGGGATTTCTTTTTTTTTCTGGGTTTTCAGTTTGCCTTCATTCCAGATCCCCGGGGTGGACTGTGGTTTTTTTTTTGTTTTTTTTTTGCTGCACTGAAAGGAAACTTGTGAGACTGAATTGTGTTAATTTGTGTTTTTGCTGTATGTAATATAATGTTATTCATGTTCACTATAAGAGCCTGTGACACAGCGCACTGTTATACAGTGTTTCTATATTCACTGCGTCTCATTTCGGATGCTGCGTCCTCCAGAGATTGCAGTTTGCTGCATACGGCATCAAGAATGTCTTTTTTGAGAAAAGTAACCGTAATAAAATGGACTATTCCTTGTGAGGTGTGAAACACTGTAGACTAATTTCTTTTTTACTTTGCTATTTAACGGTTGATTAGTATCTATTGCCGTGGCGTCATGATGATGCTATAGAGGTGGATTAATTCAGGAAGGACACCAGTGAAGGCCTAGGTGTGAAACGCACGGCCAGCCACTGTATTACAGCATATATAACTGCCTATTTTTTAGGGGACCAAAAGTAAGTTGTTTCAGATCATAAATAAAATTCCACATCTGTATAAATCTTCACCACTGTATTAAGCTGCAGCTGCTCATATCACCAACAGTCTCTCAGTCTGAATGGAAAACAGAACATAGTCATTCATCCACATCACATTTCACTCCTTTCATCTCTGTCCTGCTACATTAACAGGAGAAATTTCTTCCACAGCTTCTTCTCCTCCAGTCCACAGTCTCCTCACTTCACTCCATTTCATTCCGGGTGACATGATTTATACTGAGGCTCGGGAAGCTTGCAGAGAAAAATACACCGACCTCGTCACTGTGTACTCTGATGAAGAAAACACTGAACTTTATAACAGGATGATAAAGGATGGTATCAGTTACGGCTGGATCGGACTCTATCGTGGTCAGTTCAGTGAGAAATGGTCTAATGGTGATCCTGTAACATTCAGAAATCTGACAGGGGATTGTGGGACATCAGACTGCTGTGCTGCTATGAAGCCTGATGGTTCATGGGAAAGTCTTCAGTGCAGAGGGACAAGATATTTCATGTGTTATGAAGAAGGTAAATATATTTTTATAGATTTTTATAGATTATATTATGTTTAATATAAAATATGTTGTGATTGTAAACATACAAATAAGAGGTCAGTTTTTGACAGATGTTTTAACCTCCACAGATGCTTCCTCACAGACTCCTAATTATCATCTAATCCCTGAGACTAAGACCTGGTATGAAGCTCAGCATTACTGCAGACAGATATACACTGACCTGGTCAGCATCAGAGATCAGCAGCACAATGAAGAGGTGAAGATTAAAGGGTTAAACAGCACCATGTCCTTCTGGATCGGCCTGCTGCAGGATGACTGGCAGTGGACTGATGGAGGAAACTCCGCCTACAGAAACTGGGCTTGGTGGAGCGGTTATCCTTCATCATCACCATCCGACTGTGTAATACTGAGTGGAGGGAGATGGTACTCAGTCCTGTGCAGTGATTATTATCCCACTCTGTGTTACGGCAACAGTAAGTGTGGACTTTCTGAAGAGTAAAATGTTCTCAGCAATCTTCTGTATGAAGACTAGAACACAGCTGGTGTGAGTCTCTCTCTCTGATATCACTCTAAACCATCCTCCTCCTTTTGGGTTTTTGTGTCTCTATCAGCTTCCATCCATGTGAGTGAAGTGACTCTGAGCTGGGAGAAAGCTCTGGATTACTGTCAGGAAGAGGACAGAGCTGGAATTCTGATCATCGATTCTCAGGCTGAACAGGAAACATTGGAGTCTGAGCTCATGAGGAGGCGTGTCCCTCCAGGGTCTCTGTGGGTGGGGCTCGGCCCGAAGCGCGTCTCCGAGCTGAAGGTGTCGTCCGGTCCGCTGACCTGCGAGGACGTAGAGAGACAGACAGAAGCTCAGCAGTCTCACTGCACTGCTGACACACACACTGCAGAAGCAGCACCTGATTATGTGATGGACTCCACTGAACTTAGAGTCGTGTGTCAGTTGAAGTAAAAGGTGTTTTTCTCGATGCTGGAAGAACTGAGCACTGCACACGTTAGTGTTTTCATCACAAACTCACCTGAACACTTCATTATGCACTTGTTCACTAGGTGATGAGGGGAATCAGGTGTCATAGAGCAGGAAAAAGCCTAAAGTGTGCAGGAAGTGTTCACACACTCAGAGCTTCACACATCAATTCACACTCACAAGAAGATCCAGAATTTGGGATTGAGGATCTCTGTTAAGGCTATGCTGTTAATGCTTTTCTCTAAATTCTTGTTTAAGATAAAAATTAATCATACTTTCTTTCCTATGACCATATCAGTAATAAGAAACTGTTATTTTATTCTTTTGTGTTGTATTTTCTTCATTTGCAGCAGGCAAGTGTTTTTACATTTAATGATCTGATTCTATTAAGTAAAGTTTTGGGGCTTTTGGGGTTTTAGTCTCTGAATAAACACTAATGCTGAGTTTAGTAACTATTGATAATCTATATTAATAAACTGTTACATGATCTTTTTACCGTAATAAACTTTTATTCTAAACACAACTGTAGTTTCAATGATTTAAAAGTGTCTCTTAAAGGTCATGATTATTTTATCTGGTCTGTTAAAGAAGTTGTGGTGGATATGGAACAGTAGCTGCAGCGTGTTACATACTCAGACTGTAAGAATTTAGTTTCTTTACATTTATATTTCCAAATGTGTATTATGGACCATTTCCTCTGAGCTCTTGATGTATTTATAGTTTTTTTTCCTTCTCTACATTTTAAGGAATTTGTTTTAAATCTTATTCTTGTTTTCTTTGAGTTTGTGTGTAGTGCAGTAAAAACACTCAAATACAATTCTGATTAATAATTACACACTCTTAATGTTTTAATTGAACAGAATTTATTATAGCTACTTTAGGAACTAAAAAAAATACTAAATAAAATAAAACAGAATACTGCTTCAGACCTGCTTCAAATATCACCTTCATTTTATAAATAATGTTTTACATGCAGCACATTAACAGAGAATCAGTATTAAAGTTTATTATGATTTTTACAACCAGCTATAAAACTCATCTATAAATAAATCATTCAAAAAGAATTAATAATTATCCAGGCTTCATATTTCCCTTCATTAAAACATACTGAAATATGAATGATAAAAAACTGCTTTAAACGTGTTTAAGTCATTAGCCAGTGATTTCTGATGGATCTGTGATCATTATTCTACATCATACTTTGGGAACCACTACAGTGATAAAGGTTTTAAAGGTGAAACTTCATGTGTTTTAGTCTTCCACGTGATTTTCTTTCTCTCTGATCACGTTCTTCTCCTGATATCACAGCCTGAACACACAGATTCCTCATATCATCACGGATGGTTTAGTTTTTTGCTCTCACACCAGAATCCTAGAGCAAAACCGATATTTCTCATTTATGTATAAAGAGGAATTTTCTCCACACTAGCACTAGCCTGTGACTGACACCTTAAACTTTATAAAGCTGAACGTCACGTGCTGATGACAGAGTGATGTTCAGCAGTATCCTTGTGAAGTTTTTTTTAAAATCCGGGTTTATTTGCATGAATTCCAGTTAATTCCAGTCGTGCGTCAGTGTACAGGTGTTCTGTTTCCGGTGTGCTCGCGGCTCTACCACGGTCTCCACATAGATGTACAGAAAGGGGCGGTGCTCCGGTGCTCCTCCTCCTCCTCCTGTACCTGCTCTGCTGCAGACCCCAGAGCTGACTCGCTGAAGCTCTCCTCCAGGTCGGAGCTCGGATCCTCTTCAGTGCCGCTGGTGGAAGAGTTCGGGGACAGAGCTGGTGCGCGCGCTCCCGGTGAACTGATGTGCGGCCTCGAGCCCGTAGGAGACAGAAGCTCGGATCCGAAATCAAGAATAGAGTCCTGCAGCTCCTCATTTAACGGCATGCACTCCAGCAGGTGGTTGAGAAGTTCCGCTGCTACGATGGCGTCGATGCCGGGGCACGAGGACACGAAGGTGTGGACCTCGTGCATGCACTGGATGTAGCCCGCGGCGAACCGCTCGCTGGCCTCGCGACTCATGCTGTCCGTCTCTGTATGACACACACACACACACCTGGTTAGACGTGAGCAAATTCTGGTGCGCGTGCACGGTGACGGGCATTAATAAAACGTCTGAGGCGCGCGCTGTAGGATCGACTACATCTCACCATGTGACTGATCCTGAAGGATGCTCTCCACCCGCTTCACCGTGAGCTCGAGCACTTCTGCGTTCTCCATCTTCGCATGCAACTGCGCAAACA
>NC_080729.1:689416-714416 GCF_019097595.1 Hemibagrus wyckioides
ACACACACACATATACACATACACACACACATATACACACACACATATACACATACACACACACATATACACATACACACACACATATACACATACACACACACATATACACATACACACACACATATACACATACACATACACACATATACACATACACACACACATACACACACACATATACACATACACACACACATATACACATACACACACACACATATACACATACACATACACACATATACACATACACACACACATATACACATACACACACACATATACACATACACACACACATATACACATACACACACACATATACACATACACACACACATATACACATACACACACACATATACACATACACATACACACATATACACATACACACACACATATACACATACACACACACATATACACATACACACACACATATACACATACACACACACATATACACATACACACACACATATACACATACACACACACATATACACATACACACACACATATACAGCTCTGGCTGAACTGTTTGCTTTTATACAAAAAGAGTGGTATAAAGTTCCCCAACAGCAGTGTGAGAAACTGGTGGAGATCATGGAGCCAGAACCCATGCAGATCGGGGATTTCCACCAAATACTGATCTCTTAATGTTATTTATCCAAAGCATTAACACAATCTGTTTACAGATTATTAGCATTTTGTTTTATTTGAGTTATTAAAGCTCTGCTAATACTGCATGATCTTGGGTTATTTTGATGTGATGTCATTTCCTTTAAATATACGCTCTAAATAATTATATTTATATTTGGAATTTACGAGAAATATTGTCAGCAGTTCACAAAAAAATAAAACAAAACTCTTCATCTGACCAATAGATGAACCTGGAAGAAAAAAACAGAAGAAACTCATTATTTTGCAATGGGCTCTTATTTTTTTTCCAGAGCTGTGTATACAGTATAAATACACACACATATTGATCATTTGATTTCCCTCACATTCTCCACATTTAATCTCCTGGGCCCGTATTCACAATGCTTCTTAGAATTCTCTCAGAACGCTCCTATCTTATCCTAGAAATGAACTGTCACTGTATGAGACTGTGAAAGCCCTTCAGTAGTTTGTGTGATCAGGCTGCTGATGGAAGGTTGTGACAGACACGAAGTCATCACTACTGACCTGTTGCATTTTTCCAGTTGCCAAATAACTTTTAGGCTTAAGAAGCTTTGTGAATACGGGCCCTGATGTTTAATAACATTAGGAATGAAATCACAAGTTTAAGTTAATTTACTGTACAGTGTACTGGTGAGCTGCGACAGGTGGGCGTGGCTTTCACTGGAAATGTTTCTGAGTAGCCTTTGGCTCTCTCAGCTCATTAGCATTAGCAGTGAAGACTGTATGCAGTTCTGAGTTTGAAATCAGACAAATCAGATCTCTAAATCATCTGAGAGATGTTCACACCTGCAGTAGAAGAGAGGAAACCTGGGTTCCAGGTGTTTTAATAATCTGTTAAATATAATACTATCTGCTGAAAAGCTTGTGTCTGAATACTTTTGGAAGCTTAGCGTTGTCCAGTGCTGTTTCCGGAGCGGTCAGCATCCCACCCCTCAAGTTTTAATTTAAAGCAAAACAAAGTCGATTTTATTGTTTATTTATTAATAACAGGTTAATACATTTATTAGGTACAGAGGTCATACAGAGGTCACAGGCTCTACGGTATTAGTCAGCTAGCAAACACAGAGCTAGCTCTGGATTTTATTTAATCCAATAAATGACAGTGTTAATAAAATAAATAAACACAGGAGCATTAACTGCCTTCTACAATGCAGGCTACAGGAAGTTTACTTCAGACAGGAAGTAACAAGCTTCAGAAGAGAGCCACTAATCTGGACCACACGCTCACCAACAGGTATATCTATAAGATACATAGCAGAGGAGGGTCTAAAACGCACACACACACACACACACACACACACACATACAGTATCCTACCAAGGCCTCCACATTTCCAGAGCTGTCAGATGCGGGCTCTTGGTGGGGGGCAGCCGAGTCAATAGGGCGGGGTCATTAGTTAGAGTTGGCAGAGCCACACTGGGTGCTGAGGACACGTCGTCCACCTCACAGATTCTCAGTGTCCCTGACTCGGACCGAGTTGATGGGGGTTTGGACGGAGTGGATTTGGGCAGTGAGTGGAGCAGGTGGTTAAGGAGATGAGTGCCGAGTGTTTTGTCCATCCAGTCGCAGGACAGCAGCAGGTTGTGGACTTCATGCATGCACTGGATGTAGCCGGTGCTGTACCACTGATGTGCCTCCGGGTCCATTATCAGTTCTGATGAGGGGAGAATCGGGGAAAAATCAGGTCATGAATTAATTCTGAAAATCTGAGTGGGGCTTAAACACGTGACAGGAAAGAGTTGAGCCAATCAGCTTCTGGCATTCAAATTCATAACAGATTCCCAGGAAAATGGAGGAGTTTCCTGTTTTGCGTCTTTATAAACTATGGATGTTTAGAGGAGTGTAAAGGATTTTCTGTGGAGATGTTTCAGTCTTCCGCTTGACGTCAGGGGCAGAAAAGTGAAGCAGGGCTCGCTGTAGGATTAGCGTACCTGTCTGTCTCTCACCTGTAACTTTATTACTCTGGATGTTCTGTAGGTGTTTAACAGTCATCTCTAGAATATCAGCCTTCTCCAACTTCGAATGCTGCTTGAAGAAGAGAACAGCGCTTGTTAAAATCAGGGAGGAGCCAAACTTCATTTTATTCAACACGTGTATGGATGTGTGGACATGTGATACAGCGAGAAAGGAGTCGCACAAACTTGTGGTCAATATTAAAGACATTCATTTTTCAGTCCAGTGATTATATACTGCACTGTATTGTCACGGGCCAATCAGATTTCAGCTTTCAAGCTTCTGAAGCTTATGGCCAGAAATTGTGCTTGGTGAATAAATAAATGTGTGGTGTTGAATTCTGCCAGGGTTTTGTATGGTCATTGTAATCAATGTTTGTTTCCAAGGAAACAAACTCATTACTGTAGTTAGTTTGAGCTGAGCTGTAGTTAGTTAGCTTTTGAAACTATCCGATTGTACTCGTTAATTATAGTCGTATAGTCATGATTTTGTAATACTGTTAATTCTTTCCAAATGATGAGAATTACTAACAAAAGAACTGAATAGAGGATATGTAGAGGAGATGATTGGAAACAAACTCAGAAATATAAACATTTTGAGATGAAACATAATATATAATTAGTTATTTGTGGTGTGTGTGTGTGTGTGTGTGTGTGTGTGTGTGTTTAATAGATGAATTCAGATTCAGCAGCAGTTTGTAAATAAATAAATCAGGAACTGTTTCAGGTTAAAAACTGATCGATGAAACTCACGTCCAGCCCGAAGACTTCCACCACCATCTCTCTGAGCTGCTCCAGGCACTGATTAATCCTCTCTCTCCTCTTCCTCTCGATCAGAGGCTTCCTCAGCTGAAGAGAGAGAGAGAGAGAGAGACTGAGTAATTCAGCACATAAACAACAGAAAGAGAGAAGTGCTTGGATAGTTCATACCTTCCTCTCGTCCCTGCTGCTGTTCTGTCTGTCTGCGCTTTGGGTCGCACCTACCGCAGTCATGACTATCACACTTTATTTCTGGGAGAAACTTATGGACGTGTGTGTGTGTGTGTTGTAGAGAGGTGTGTGTTGATGAGGAGTGCGTGCTGCTCAGAGCTCGACTGCATTTATACAGCTCTGATTAGCATGTGAATAGAGGAAGGAGAGAGCAAACACACACACAGCATAATAATAATAGCATTCTCACCCCACAAACCCCCCATCTCTCTCTCTCTCTCTCTCTCTCTCACACACACACACCATTTATTCTCTTCCTCTCTATTTCCCTCCAAGTTTATCATCTCAGATCTCTAATGGTCTTACTCTCTTTTTCTTGCTTCTCTCTTTGTCTCTCTATTCTAACCTTTATTCCGGTCTCTTCCTCCATGTTTGTCTTCCACGCACACTTTATATTCCCATTTTTCTCTCTCTTCTTCTTCACATTCAGTCAGAACTGAAATCCATATGCAACAAGTGTCAACAAGATCCGCTCTCTCTCTCTCTCTCTCTCTCTCTCTCTCTCTCTCTCTCTCACACACACACACATCATGACAGATGTCCACCCTGTGAGTATTGGGATGAATAAAGTATCTATCTATCTATCTATCTATCTATCTATCTATCTATCTATCTATCTATCTATCTATCTATCTATCTATCTATCTATCTATCTATCTATCTATCTATCCCAACTCGTCATCCTCTAAACTCCACTTCACTCGTCTGCTTTGTGGAAACTTTCCCCAGAATGAATGAGCATGTGTTTGATATGACAGAGAAAAAGTCAAACCAAAACCGTTCCCTAAAATAGAGAATATAAAGCATCATATCATCGTACTGTGCAAATATAACTATATAATTTATATAAAATATAAATAATTGTTAGTGTATGTGAATGAGTGCGTGAATCAGTAATGAGCATTTTCACTTTATTATATTATAAAATTGTAAAAATCATATTTGTATTCGTAAAAAAATTCTGAAATGCCTGTGCCTGGACACTCTTCTGTCCAGTGATTCTTCTGGAAGAAATGGGCGTGACCTCTGAAGCTGGACGTTAAATTGGTGTGAATTCCATTAGGCGTTTGTGTCCGGATGTCGGGGTGGGTGGGACGTCCTTCCTCTCTGTGGACTCTAGCCAATCAGACAGTCTGTTTGCTCGTGTATACAGAACAGGGCAGCTCTGAGGTTGGATAAGGAGCTGGGAGGAAGCAGTGCTGGCCTTTGACCTGTCAGATCGGTAGCTTTGTCGAGACGAGAAAGTGAGAAAGGGAAGAAAATGGAGAAGAAATGACTGCACAGATGTCGTGTTGAGAACATACATCAGTTATGAGCACAGCATGAGGATCAGCATGTAGCCTGCTGTACATCAGCCTGATCTGGAACACAGCCGTTGTTATCAGGACTGTGGGAGACCACAGCTTTAGCTGCACCGTGGTCAGATGTCCAGTCAGGATCAATCTGATGAGGAATTAAACCCGAGCTCAGCTGCCTGTGTTTGATTTGGGCTGTGCGAGTGCCAGGCGCACGAGCAGAACGTGGGAAACTCATGCAGACAAAAGGGTGCATTGATCTGAGGCTAATGAGCGTGAAAGAGGGAGTGACCTTGTGCCTGCAGGAGGGAACAAGGAAGTGGGAGGCAGGTGTACAATAGAGAGAGTGTGTGTGTAAGAGAGAGGGAGTGTGTGTAAGAGAGAGGGAGTGTGTGTGAGAGAGAGGGAGTGTGTGTGTGAGAGAGAGGGAGTGTGTGTGAGAGAGAGGGAGTGTGTGTGAGAGAGAGGGAGTGTGTGAGAGAGAGAGGGAGTGTGTGTGAGAGAGAGGGAGTGTGTGTGAGAGAGAGGGAGTGTGTGTGAGAGAGAGGGAGTGTGTGTGTGAGAGAGAGGGAGTGTGTGTAAGAGAGAGGGAGTGTGTGTGAGAGAGAGAGGGAGTGTGTGTGAGAGAGAGGGAGTGTGTGTGAGAGAGAGGGAGTGTGTGTAAGAGAGAGGGAGTGTGTGTGAGAGAGAGAGGGAGTGTGTGTGAGAGAGAGGGAGTGTGTGTAAGAGAGAGGGAGTGTGTGTGAGAGAGAGAGGGAGTGTGTGTGTGAGAGAGTGAGAGGGAGAGTGTGTGAGAGAGGGAGTGTGTGTGTGGGAGAGAGAGGGAGTGTGTGAGAGAGAGAGGGAGAGCGAGTGTGTGTGTGAGAGCGAATGTGTGTGTGAGGGAGAGGGAGTGTGTGTGTGAGGGAGAGGGAGTGTGTGTGAGGGAGAGGGAGTGTGTGTGAGAGAGAGGGAGTGTGTGTGAGAGAGAGGGAGTGTGTGTGAGAGAGAGGGAGTGTGTGTGAGAGAGAGGGAGTGTGTGAGAGAGAGAGGGAGTGTGTGTGAGAGAGAGGGAGTGTGTGTGAGAGAGAGGGAGTGTGTGTGAGAGAGAGGGAGTGTGTGAGAGAGAGAGGGAGTGTGTGAGAGAGAGAGGGAGTGTGTGTGAGAGAGGGAGTGTGTGTGTGAGAGAGAGGGAGGGTGTGTGAGAGAGAGGGAGTGTGTGTGAGAGAGAGGGAGTGTGTGTGAGAGAGAGGGAGCGTGTGTGAGAGAGAGAGAGTGTGTGTGAGAGAGAGGGAGTGTGTGTGAGAGAGAGGGAGTGTGTGTGAGAGAGAGGGAGTGTGTGTGAGAGAGAGGGAGTGTGTGTGAGAGAGAGAGGGAGTGTGTGTGAGAGAGAGGGAGTGTGTGTGAGAGAGAGGGAGTGTGTGTGAGAGAGAGGGAGTGTGTGTGAGAGAGAGGGAGTGTGTGTGAGAGAGAGAGGGAGTGTGTGTGAGAAGAGAGGGAGTGTGTGTGAGAGAGAGAGAGTGTGTGAGAGAGAGAGAGGGAGTGTGTGTGAGAGAGAGGGAGTGTGTGTGTGAGAGAGAGAGTGAGTGAGAGAGAGAGGGAGTGTGTGTGAGAGAGAGGGAGTGTGTGTGAGAGAGAGGGAGTGTGTGTGAGAGAGAGGGAGTGTGTGAGAGAGAGAGGGAGTGTGTGTGAGAGAGAGGGAGTGTGTGTGAGAGAGAGGGAGTGTGTGTGAGAGAGAGGGAGTGTGTGTGAGAGAGAGGGAGTGTGTGTGAGAGAGAGAGAGTGTGTGTGAGAGAGAGGGAGTGTGTGTGAGAGAGAGGGAGTGTGTGTGAGAGAGAGAGGGAGTGTGTGTGAGAGAGAGGGAGTGTGTGTGTGAGAGAGAGGGAGGGTGTGTGAGAGAGAGGGAGTGTGTGTGAGAGAGAGGGAGTGTGTGTGAGAGAGAGGGAGTGTGTGTGTGAGAGAGAGGGAGGGTGTGTGAGAGAGAGGGAGTGTGTGTGAGAGAGAGGGAGTGTGTGTGAGAGAGAGGGAGTGTGTGAGAGAGAGAGGGAGTGTGTGTGAGAGAGGGAGTGTGTGTGTGAGAGAGAGGGAGGGTGTGTGAGAGAGAGGGAGTGTGTGTGTGAGAGAGAGGGAGTGTGTGTGTGAGAGAGAGGGAGTGTGTGTGAGAGAGAGGGAGTGTGTGTGAGAGAGAGGGAGTGTGTGAGAGAGAGGGAGTGTGTGTGTGAGAGAGGGAGTGTGTGTGAGAGAGAGGGAGTGTGTGAGAGAGAGGGAGTGTGTGAGAGAGAGGGAGTGTGTGTGAGAGAGAGGGAGTGTGTGTGAGAGAGAGGGAGTGTGTGAGAGAGAGGGAGTGTGTGTGAGAGAGAGGGAGTGTGTGAGAGAGAGGAGAGTGTGTGAGAGAGAGAGGGAGTGTGTGAGAGAGAGGGAGTGTGTGTGAGAGAGAGGGAGTGTGTGTGAGAGAGAGGGAGTGTGTGAGAGAGAGGGAGTGTGTGTGAGAGAGAGGGAGTGTGTGAGAGAGAGGGAGTGTGTGTGAGAGAGAGAGGGAGTGTGTGAGAGAGAGGGAGTGTGTGTGAGAGAGAGGGAGTGTGTGTGAGAGAGAGGGAGTGTGAGAGAGAGAGGGAGTGTGTGAGAGAGAGAGGGAGTGTGTGTGAGAGAGAGGGAGTGTGTGAGAGAGAGGGAGTGTGTGTGAGAGAGAGAGAGTGTGTGTGTGTGAGAGAGAGGGAGTGTGTGTGAGAGAGAGGGAGTGTGTGTGAGAGAGAGGGAGTGTGTGTGAGAGAGAGGGAGTGTGTGTGAGAGAGAGGGAGTGTGTGAGAGAGAGAGGGGGTGTGGGTGTGGGAGAGAGGGAGGGGGTGGGAGAGAGAGGGAGTGTGTGTGAGAGGGAGGGGAGGGGTGTGAGAGAGAGGGAGTGTGTGTGAGAGAGAGGGAGTGTG
The DNA here is from genome assembly GCF_019097595.1 of Hemibagrus wyckioides. NCBI lineage: Eukaryota > Metazoa > Chordata > Actinopteri > Siluriformes > Bagridae > Hemibagrus > Hemibagrus wyckioides. The sequence continues at coordinate 697,247 of NC_080729.1, forward strand.
TGTGAGAGAGAGGGAGGTGTGTGTGTGAGAGAGAGGGAGGGTGTGTGAGAGAGAGAGGAGTGTGTGAGAGAGAGAGGGAGTGTGTGAGAGAGAGAGGGAGTGTGTGTGAGAGAGAGGGAGTGTGTGTGAGAGAGAGGGAGTGTGTGTGAGAGAGAGGGAGTGTGTGTGTGAGAGAGAGGGAGTGTGTGTGAGAGAGAGGGAGTGTGTGTGTGAGAGAGAGGGAGTGTGTGTGAGAGAGAGGGAGTGTGTGTGAGAGAGAGGGAGTGTGTGTGAGAGAGAGAGGGAGTGTGTGTGAGAGAGAGGGAGTGTGTGAGAGAGAGAGGGAGTGTGTGTGTGAGAGAGAGGGAGTGTGTGTGAGAGAGAGGGAGTGTGTGTGAGAGAGAGAGGGAGTGTGTGTGAGTGAGAGCGTGTGTGTGTGAGAGCGAGTGTGTGTGAGAGAGAGAGTGAGAGGGAGTGTGTGTGAGAGAGAGTGAGAGGGAGTGTGTGTGTGAGGGAGAGGGAGTGTGTGTGTGAGAGACAGTGAGAGGGAGAGTGTGTGTGAGAGAGAGGGAGGGAGAGGGAGAGTGTGTGTGAGAGAGTGAGAGGGAGAGTGTGTGAGAGAGGGAGTGTGTGTGTGAGGGAGAGAGAGGGAGAGCGAGTGTGTGTGTGAGAGCGAGTGTGTGTGTGAGGGAGAGGGAGTGTGTGTGAGAGGGAGAGGGAGTGTGTGTGAGAGCAAGTGTGTGTGTGTGAGAGAGGGAGTGTGTGTGTGAGGGAGAGGGAGTGTGTGTGTGGGAGAGGGAGTGTGTGAGAGAGAGAAGGGAGTGTGTGAGAGAGAGAGGGAGTGTGTGTGAGAGAGAGGGGAGTGAGTGTGTGAGAGAGGAGTGTGTGTGTGAGAGAGAGGGAGTGTGTGTGAGAGAGAGGGAGTGTGTGTGAGAGAGAGAAAGAGGGAGGGAGTGTGTGTGTGAGAGAGGGTGTGTGTGTGTGAGGGAGAGGGAGTGTGTGTGTGAGGGAGAGGGAGTGTGTGTGTGAGAGCGAGTGTGTGTGTGAGAGAGAGGGAGTGTGTGTGTGAGAGAGAGGGAGTGTGTGTGTGAGAGAGAGGGAGTGTGTGTGTGAGAGAGAGGGAGTGTGTGTGAGAGGGAGAGGGAGTGTGTGTGTGAGAGAGAGGGAGTGTGTGTGTGAGAGAGAGGGAGTGTGTGTGAGAGAGAGGGAGTGTGTGTGAGAGAGAGGGAGTGTGTGTGAGAGAGAGGGAGTGTGTGTGAGAGAGAGGGAGTGTGTGTGAGAGAGAGGGAGTGTGTGTGTGAGAGAGAGGGAGTGTGTGTGAGAGAGAGGGAGTGTGTGTGAGAGAGAGGGAGTGTGTGAGAGAGAGAGGGAGTGTGTGTGAGAGAGAGGGAGTGTGTGTGAGAGAGAGGGAGTGTGTGTGAGAGAGAGGGAGTGTGTGTGAGAGAGAGGGAGTGTGTAAATGGCAGGTGCTGCTTTGGAAACAACTCATTTACAGCAGATGGTCAGTAAAGCCAGACGGACTGCAGGAACTGTCGGATTCTCTCCATTTTTAAGTAATCGTTCCTACATGATGTTTACAGTTTTTACAACGAAAACACAGATTTGTCTGAAACGTTCTTTTGGATTGCTCCTTAGGCTTCATAGAGCCTTCATAGAGCCTTCATAGAGCCTTGGGCTCTGTGTTTCCATTCTGTAAACTGTATTGATTTCCACACATCACTTCCTTTATGTTATTTTGAGTAGATTCCTAACATCAATTAATCCCAATTAAACATTTCCTACACAACGTGAAGAACACACTCGAGATGATTGTACTTGTTGCTGAGACTCACACACACTTGTATGATTCTCAGACACACACACACACACATTCTGCTTCAGGATAATTTAAGTCAAAGCATCATTAGGACCATTTAAAGGACTGTGGTTTGGGGGATGAATAATAAGTCCCGTCTCTCTTGAGGGAAAAAAAACCTGATGTCCCAGTAAAAACACCCCGTTCCCTGGGGGATGTAGAGTGGACATGCCCACCGTGTGAGGCAGCACTGGTCCTTTCATGTCCTGTTACACTCCACCATCTGGCCCTCCACACCTCGATTCAGAGAGCATGTGGGAATAACGACTTCACTGATTTTTCCTAACGGTCCTCTCCATCAGCCTGAGTCTGGAGCTCTGTTCAGTTCTGTTAATAAACAGTGTGTGACGATAACGACATCCCATGATGCACCTCTCCATGCAGGGGAAAGGATGCACACATTAACTAGATTTTGGCAGAATGCAAATGAAGCTAATGGACAAGCTTTAATCTTGTAGCTTGTACTACGTGCTTTTTAAAGCTATATTTGTATATATATTTATTTATTTATTACACTGAAAATGACCCCAAACTATAAACCTACATTTTACTTAAATGTAAAAATTTTCATATAAAGATTAGTAAACAATAAAAAATTTGGCCACAATGAAATATTTAAATAAAGTACTAATATAATCAAATTAAACATGATTAAACACAATCCTTATCTAAAATAAACAAATAAATCCATTTGTTTCTAAATCCAAACAAATCTAATGTTTGATATTAGGATTTAGATTTGTTTGGTATTGAGCAGTTTTATGGTAAATAAAGTATTTGTATCCAGTTAAAGACATTTCACTTATATAGATTTAAAATAATTCATTGTCTCCCGCTTATCCGTAGCCGGGTCGCGGGGGCAGCAGTCTAAGCAGGGATGCCCAGACCTCCCTCTCCCTAGCCACTTCCTCCAGGTCTTCCGGGGGAATTCCAAGGCGTTCCCAGGTCAGCCGAGAGACATAGTCCCTCCAGCGTGTCCTGGGTCTTCCCCGGGGTCTCTTCCCGGTTGGGCATGCCCGGAACACCTCCCCTGGGAGACGTCCAGGAGGCATCCGAAACAGATGCCCAAGCCACCTCAACTGGCCCCTTTCGATGTGGAGGAGCAGCAGCTCTACTCCGAGCTCCTCCCGGGTGACAGAGCTCCTTACCCTATCTCTAAGGGGACGCCCCGCCACCTTGCGAAGAAAACTCATTTCGGCCGCCTGTATCCGGGATCTTGTCCTTTCGGTCATGACCCAAAGCTCATGACCATAAGTAAGAGTAGGAACGTAGCTTGACTGGTAAATCGAGAGCTTCGCCTTTCGGCTCAGCTCCTTCTTCACCACAACAGACCGGTACATAGACCGCATTGCTGCTGCCGCTGCACCAATCCGTCTGTCAATCTCACGCTCCATCCTTCCCTCACTTGTAAACAAAACCCCGAGATACTTAACTCCTCCACTTGAGGAAGGAACAGCCCTCCAACCTGGAGGGGACAAACCACCTTTTTCCGGTCGAGAACCATGGCCACGGATTTGGAGGTGCTGATCCTCATCCCAGCCGCTTCACACTCGGCTGCGAACTGCCCCAGCGCATGCTGTAAGTCCTGGCTCGAAGGAGCCAACAGGACAACGTCATCTGCAAAAAGCAGAGACAAAATCCTATGATCCCCAAACTGGACTCCCTCCACCACCTGGCTGTGCCTAGAAATTCTGTCCATAAAAATAATGAACAGAACCGGTGACAAAGGACAACCCTGCCAGAGTCCAACATGCACTGGGAACAGATCTGAATTATAGCCGGCAATGCGAACCAAGCTCCTGCTTTAAAATAATAATCCAAAAAAAGTATTAATTTATTGATTTATTTCTTTATTTTGCACCATTATACATTTTTAATTAATCAGTTATAATAATAATAATAATAATTATTATTATTATTATTATTATATGTGGCCAGAAGGTGGCAGTAACACATAGATGGTGAGGTGAGGAGGCGTGTGAGGGGGTAAGTCAAATGAGTAATGAAAATACTGTGTGTGTGTGTGTGTGTGTTGTGCATTAAGGCACGGTTTTATTGCAGAGAACAGACGAGGAACCAGATAAACATCTCAGAACTTCAATATGAGATATTCCATTTCCACATGATGATAATCACCTCAAGCTTTTTATCATGTTTTACATGAAAGGAACAAAAATGTCGCTCAATATAATAACAGAAAATAACAGCAATTTGATTTTCAGAAAAATGTGTAGAAAAGCTAGAGAAAAGGTTGAGTGTCTGAAACAGACACATGATTACTGAGTGATGCTCCACTGACTCACACACTTGTTTTTAACCTTCAGGCTCTCACACACACTTTTATATCATGCATTAAACTCATTCACCTCATCGACCTGTTCTCCGCTCTCAACTTTGTTTTCCTTCTGTTTCATTAGTAACACTTTCGCTCTGTCTGTCAGTGTGACCCAGACACGGCTGCACCACATGCTCCTCAATCCTTACCTAAAGGAACATCCTGTCCAGAAACTAAGTGCATGCACTGGGCCTTGTTTAATGAGCTGGACATACACAGATTTATGGTCCTTATCCAGAGACACTTATATGTAGAGCTTTGAAGTCTTTGGGGACCTGAAACACATCCTCATCGTTCTTCACTAGATCAGGGACTAAGAGCTCCATCAGGAACATTTGAAGAAAACCAGCCAATTTTTTATTAGCATTAATTATAGAGTATAAAAAAAACAAATCGTGTCAACACGTTTATGAAAGACAAATAAAACGAATCAATTAATTACACTATATAGCCAAAAGTTTTCAGACACCTCCCTTGCCATGCACATGAATGTAATATGTAGTTGCCCCGCCCTTTGCAGCTACGACAGCTTCAACTCTTCTGGGAAGGCTTTCCACAAGGTTTAGGAGTGTGTTTATGGGAATGTTTGCCCGTTCCTCCAAAAGCATGTTTGTGAGGTCAGACACTGATGTTGGACGAGAAGGTCTGGCTCACAATCTCCACTCTTGTTGGAACAGGAAGGGGTCATCCCTAAACTGTTCCCACAAAGAGCATGAAATTGTCCAAAATGTCTTGGTATGAAGCTGAAGCACTAAGAGTTCCTTTCACTGGAACTAAGGGGCCGAGCCCAACCCCTGATTTTAATGATCTGAAGGGGTGTCCCAATACTTTTGGCAATATAGTGTATGATAAAAGAAATAGTGGTGTATAAGTGGGGGGTGAGCTGGTTAGCGCAGTAACCAGTAACACCTTAGCTGATGGAGGATTATTAATTAATTCTCTTATTAATATTAATAGTATATATTATGAAATATTTCTATCAGTGGAAATAATGTCCACTTCTTTTTTTCAGACTTTACCCTAATTGCTCATTTGTGCTCCCAGCTGTGTGTGAGTGTGGCCTTTTATGGAGTTTTGTGAAGATGTGTAAATGAGCCGTGTCCGGAAAGTGTGTTACATACTACGACTGATCTACACACACACACACACACACATACACACAAGAACTGTGGTTTTATCTAATCCTCTCATATACACACTTTTAGTGAAACGAGATGTCTGAGGAGACACCACAACCCTGACCACAACTACAGCTGGAGTAAACAGGACAAGCAGTAGTGTCCTTATACACAATACTGTGATAGAAAATATAATATCAACACACACCTTTCTACAAGGAGCACTGAATTATTCACACTCTGTGCAGCTGAGCTTCAATCTGTCTATCTACCTCTCTGTCTCTACCTTCTGCTGTCTCTTTCTTTGTCTGTCTGTCTGTCTGTCTGTCTCTCTCCTCCAGTGTTGAGACTGTCTATAGATGCGTGTTAGATCAGAATCTCCACCAGGTCCGAGTCGGCCGGTCTGATCATCTGCCCCGCTGTGTGGAAGACTCGACTCTCGGGAGACTTCATCTGAGTGGATGGGCAGTCTACACACACACACACACACACACACACACACAGTAAACTCAATGCTCTTCACTTTAACACTCTCACAGACTGTATCTCTTTTATTATTTGTTTTTATTCAGTCTCTCATTTCTAAACTCATTCTCTCCATCTCTCTCTCTTTCTCTCTCTCTCTCACTCTGTCTGTCTCTCTCTGTCCCTTACTCTCTCTCTCTCCATCTCTCTCTCTCTCTCTCTCTCTCTCTCTCTCTCTCCATCCTTACCCATCCTCGCTGTTCTCCCTCGGCCTGTAGGGGGCGTGACTTTGACACTCTCTGGACTCCTCCCCGTTTGTGTGCTGCTGTCTCTGCTAGCTGATTTAGAATGGAGTGATAGAAGAGGAGTGGAAGGAAGAGAGGATGAGACAGTGGGGGGCAGTGGAGGAAGGGAATGAGAGAGTGTGGACAGAAGGGGAAGAGTTGCTGAGGAGGACAAGAAGAGTGAAGAAGACGAGGAGGCGAGAGGAAGCGTAGAGGATGACATTACTGATGGTGGATGGAGAGCAGAGACAGACAGGGGAGTAAAGGAGGGAGGGAGAGAAGAGGAGAGGGATGGAATGAGGGATGACAGTGAGGCTGAGAAGGAGGGCAGTGATGGGGGAAGGTGGTCAACATTTTCTTTTCCCAGCAGCACACCTGAAAAAAACAGAAAAAACACAGATAACATGATGACAGGTTACTGCTGGGTTAGGGTGTTCAGGTGAGTTACTTATACCACTGTGAAGTTGGTTATTTTCATATAACAACAAGTCTTTCATTTCTCATACACTAGAGCAATATATCTAACATTACATTAAAAAAGGTAACACATCATACTTATTATCCAGTTATTGTTGGATTTAATGTCTGTGAAAAAATTGGTTCCTGTTTTCATTTATTAATGGAGATAGATTATATATTATTATATATTATAAACACTCATATTATTATATATTATGTATAACACTCATTCTCTTTTTCATCTCTATTTAAAATAAGACTAAAAAAAGCACAGGATGTTAAGCAACTAAAAAAAGCAAAGACATATAAACACCTCTGCTGTTACAGCCCTGACCCATCGAGGCATGGACTCCACTAGATGCCTGAAGTTGTGCTGCAGATATATATTAGCAGCAGACAATTTAAGTCCTGTAAGTTGCCCTCCATGGACCCCACCTCACAACTTACAGGACTTAAAGGATACTTTTGATAGATACTGACCACTGCAGCCCAGGAACACCCCAAGAGCTGCAATTTTGGAGATGTTCTGATCCAGTGTTCTATCTGCCTTTACAATTAGGCCATTTTTCCTGCTTCTAACATCAACTTTGAGGACAAAATGTTCATTTGCTGCCTAATATATCCCACCCACTAACAGGTGCCATGATGAGGAGATACTCAGTCTTATTCACTTCACCTCTCAAAAATAACGCAATGTATAATGGGATATCTAATGTTTTTGTCAGGGGTGAGAATCTGCATTAACGATTATGAGTGAACATGTGTGTAAGTGTGTACTTTCAGTCTGCGAGGCCTGGCGGGAGTGTACGCCTGTCGCCATGGTAATGGAGGGGACAGAGCGGGCAGGGCGCAGCGGGGCGGAGTCTCGGCGTGAGCGGTGTTGCAACACTTTAATCATGGCGATTTTCTCCAACAGCTGAGCGTGGAGATCTTTCATCCTACACACACACACACACACAGAAAAGCAAATATAAGTCATTCCCAGCTCTGAATTCTGGCGTCCGAGGTCAGTCAAATGCGGCATCTGTCGTAGAACCTGTGAGCTAAGCTAACTAGATAGCGAACTTTACTTATAATAGTGTTGAATAGATGGGTGGTTGTTATGGCAATGACCGAAGGAATTGAGCCTTAGACTTAGACTGTGCATCCTGCTAATAAATAGGTAGTAAGCACTGGTCAAAAAGTTCCATTATCATCTGGACAAACAAAGTGAAGTGTAGGACGTTAAAAATACCCGCATGTTTTTCTGAAACTTCCCCTGATATTACCATCCATATTTAAACTCTCAGATATCTCAGTGTCTAAAACCAAGGTCACATAAACATACTCTTCTCTCTAAAAAAAAAAACTTTTCCAAATGACCTCAGAGATAAGTGGAGCCTATCAGGACCTACTGTTTCCATAGCAACTACACGTCAAGGCTAAGGAAGCCTAATTATCTAAATATACATACATTTCCACAATTTCATTTCAACATAAAGTATGAACTTTTTTGAAGAAACTTTTGATTTGCAGTGTGTGTGTGTGTGTGTGTGTGTGTGTGTGTGTGTGTGTGCGTGTATGTACCTCGTCTCTATGTCCTGACAGCAGCGGTTGTATGTTTTATCTTCTCCATCATGAGGCCACAGACAAGCATCACTGTAGCTACCACTGCGAGAATGCTGAATAATTGTTGTGTCCCTGCACACACACACACACACACACACACACACATTTTTTCCCCAGTATATCATTAACCTTCATGCTACTTGACATGCTCTCTTTGCTGTTAGTAAAACACACAACCTTGAAATCAGTCTTCAACATACCTCAGTGTGTGTGTATGTGTGTGTGTGTGTGTGTATGTGTGTGTGTGTAAGTGTGTACCTCTGTGCGGCTGCCGTAGCCGCTGCCTCCATGGCAAACTGCCTCATTGCGCTCTCCTCTAAATATTTCTGTTCCCAGCGCATCCTGTCTGCCTCCAATCCCAGAATCCTCTCCTCTCTCTCTCTCAGCAGGTCCAGTAGGGCTGGGGCACTGGACTCACACACACCTACACCAGTACGCTACATACAAACAAATGCAGGTTAATAATGTCTGATGTTGACTAAGGTCATTTCTTATACATGTACTGTAATGCTGAGTTCACACTGAAGGATTTTCAGAGTGGTCAGATCACGGTAGATCAGCGACAGGAGCTTACACACTGCATGACAACTCTGTCTGGTCCACAAACTGGACCGAACAACAACCGAGCTCCTCCCCGAACTGCCCACTGCCCTGTATCTCTCTCTCTTTTTGGCTGTAGGTCATCACAGATGTATGATTCAGTCAGAGCTCCTTTCACACTGCAGGATTTTGAGTCGCCGACAGGTCCAGATATTTAGTGTGCCAAATATTTCACGGGCATCGGCGACGATTTCTGCACTTATTTGTTTAATGTATTTGTTGATTCACTTTTGTTAGGTGATAATGACAAAACTCTATATAAAGGCCAAATTACACTGGATCTCAATTCCACTTTACAAAGCATTTGTTCCGTACTGGCCAGGCCAGAGGCGTGTTGTATATATTTTTTCACTCATGTTATATGCTGTACACTTTATTTAAAAATGGACAAATATATTGTGAGTGTGTAGTCTGTAACTGCACAGAGTCTGAATGCTATGGTAATGATTGTACAACAAGGTGACGACCAGACCATCTGTCTTCTGTAGGTTAATTACAGTCGGTCTGTTTCTCTGTCTCTCCTTCTCTCTCTCTCTCTCACTCTCTCTCTTTCTTTCTCTCTCTCTCTTTCCCTCTTTCTTTCTTTTTTCTTTAATATATATATATATAAAATATTACATTATTTTATACACCAGTCAGCCATAACATTCTGAGCAGTGCCAGGTGAGGTGAATAACACTGATTTACACTGATGATCACCTCAAGATTCAAGATTCAAGATTCAAGAAGCTTTATTGTCATTTCAACCACATATATCTGGCGCAGTACATAGTGAAATGAAACAACGTTTCTCCAGGACCTGGTGCTACATAAACATACAACAACAAGTTCAACACAAAACAACAAACACCACCACAGAGCTAGGACAGAAGTTTGTCTTAGCCACGTAAAGTGCACAGTGTGCAGCTAGGTGCAAACAGAGCATAGACAAGACAGTGCAAAAAAGACAATAAATACAATAAAGACAACACAAAAGAACACAGGACACTTAGCGCTGAAAAGAAATAAAAGAACGTGTACTGGAATGTAAGTGAAATAAAATAGATAAAGTGAAATGATGTAAAAAAAAGTATTGTGCAAAAATATTGTGCAAAAATACACAGCAGCAGTTGAGGTAGTGCAAATAGAATAAACATAAATATAACTATAGCAGCGGATGACAAAAAAAAAATTGTCCATTTGTCCTGCTTCAAAAGTAGAAGCAGGACAAATGGGCAAGCGTAAGGATTTGAGTGAGTTTGACCACTTAAATATGTAAGTGGCACAATCACATAATGATATGATATTTAGTGCATATGCCATATCTGTGTGTGTGTGTGTGTGTGTGTGTGTGAGTGTGTGTGTGTGTTTACCTGCTGGGATCTTAGTGTTTCCAGCTCTCTCTCTAGTCGTGTCCTCAGACGTTTCTCCAGCTGCTCTCGTTTCTCACACGCAGCCTGAAGCTGTGCCAGAGCTTGCTGTAGACGCTCCACGCGCTCCACGTACACACATTTCTTCCCCAACTACCCTCCCAACACACACACACACACACTTATGATCAACATTATTTTGGTATTTGTGGTCTGCTCTGTTCTTTGCAGTGTAGGACAACACAAAGCTTTACATTTCTAACAAGCTGGGATATGCAAAGGAAAAAAAAGCTCTGGTGAGTGTACGTAGGACAGTTAGCTCAGATTGCTAATCTGACCAATCTTAGCATGCAACTTTTATATCATACAACTTTTTCAAGACTTTCACACTGATTATTTAATTTACTGTTTCTATTCCATATATAAATATACTGTATACTTGTGCTTTATATTACCGTCAGTGCCACTCACCTCCTCCTCCAGTCTGACCACTTTGCTCTGAGCGTTGTTCAGAGCCTGTTCTAAGATCTCAATGTGACGTCGCTGATCCTCATTGGCTGAACGAAGAGACTCCGCCTCAGTCTCCAGCCTCTCCATCTCCTTTAGACTCTCCCTTCCTTTGAGACAGAAAGAAATGGGGCTGTGTAAACACTAGCATAATCAAACACTTTACAAGATACACCTTTATTAGAGGTCAGTGTGATAAATATTTAAAAAACAGTAATTTTGAAGAAATTTGATATAGCGTATATCCATACAGGAAGTGGCTCACACGCATTTGACCTCCATCCTTATGTTTAAGATAACATAACTTAAAATCTACACCTATTCTACACATGTTAAACATCCATTGTATTATGAGACAGAACACTAACTACACACAAATTCACATATTTAGGTCAGATCCAGAGAGTGACCACAGTCTCAGCTCCACCTGCTGGGTTTTAAAGGGTCCTTTTCTTCGCCCTTTAGCTGTTCTGCAAATATTATTTTACGCTCTTTATCTAAAAGAATCTTACTGCAGCAGTTGCTAGCCGGTGCCAGTGCTGGACACTGTTATCTTTGTTTATATGGTCACTGTTTTTTTGAGGAAGTAAGATAATTATGTCTACTCCTTTTATAGAGAGAGAGAGAGTAAATGTGAGTGCGGGAGAAAGAAGGAAGACAGGAAGCAGTCACCCAGAGAAGCAGGGAAATATTCTTCTTTCATTAACTAAAGTACAAAAACAAGCTTTTGAGCAGGGGTGAACTCAGATATATTGTAATATAGTCAAGGAACAAAACGCTTGTGATGTGCTGGTGTTGTAAACTGGAATACTCAACAACAACCTCAGCTAAAACCACTCTAAAGTAGATTTTTCCTGTAGAGAAAATTATTTTCAGTGGAAGATCCGCTCTACACGTTCCTATGAATGTGCTACAGAAATGCTAAGTATATTAGAAAGCCTGTGTATTTTGCGGCTGCAGTAATAGAAAATTACTGAACACTTCTGACCAATCAAAATACAGAGTTCATTAGCAGGATGGTGTAGACGTATTAACCAATTAGCATGATATGAACATGTAACTGTCTGTAGAACACGCAGATGGAGACCTGACACACCAGAGGGGTTTGGTGAAAAGTTTTTTTTGTGTCTGTTAGTGTGAACTCACTCTCTGAGAGGTAATCATGGCTATCCTCCGGCCCTTCTATGTCTTGATGGGCCAGTTTGCGATTTGCCGTTTCCAAACGATCTAGACTCGAAAAGATATATAGAAGAGTAAAAGGATGAAAATATGCAAACTTGTTAAAAGATTTATGCTAACAAACATTCAGAGAAAGACACAGATGTTCTTCAAGTGCCATGTCGGTCATTTCTAAGATAACTGAAATCACTCACCTCTCAGGTCTCGATTGAAGTCGTGCAGGCGTCTGATTTCTCCCTCCAGTTTCATCCTCATTGTTTTGTCCAGAGTTTCCCGCTTGGATGAGCTTCTTACCAGATTCTCATAGACATCTGACAGACGTTGGACTTCAGCCTCCAACTACACAAACACACACACACACACACACAGATCATCAGTATCTCTTCTACTATTCTGCAGATCTCTTCAGTCCTTCTGTTATTTCCATCCTGAGTCACATTTACACTTACGGCTGTATTTAAAGTTAAACATAACCTGTCTAACAGTTTGATGTAAACACAGTATATTACACTGAAATTCAATTCAGTTGATTAGTATAGCACCTTTTACACTGGACATTGTCTCAAAGCAGCTTTACAAAAGTAGAGAAACAGAAAAAGGAGAAAAAAAATATATTAAATTGAATTATTAGACTATTTTATCCCTAATGAGAAGCTTGAGGTGACGGTGGTGAGGAAAAACTCCCTGTGATGATCTAAGGAAGAAACCTTGAGAGGAACCAGGCTCAGGAGGGAACCCATCCTCATTTGGGTGACACTGGACAAGAAATAATAAAACTGTGGAGGAACTACTATAACTAGTATGCAATGATGTTATGGCTGCAAATACAGTCTGAAATCTTATTCGTAGCAATATTAAATATTTAATACAGCCGGGGAAATTTATAATGTAATCCTTTTAAAGTTCATTACAAGTTTTTCCATGATATAGATGCTACTGAAGAACCTCAGACAAACTCAAGAAAAAATCTGGCAACTTTGCTGGTGATTTTAATCCAGAAAACGACTTTAGCAGCTGCTGAGAGTGAGGAACGTTACCTTTATGAATTCTGATGTTTCTAGTTCACTTTTAGTTTCATTTGAATTTTATTTTCTGCATAAACGCTCACATTAGGAGTGTAAACACCGAACCTGTACACTACATACCCGTTGCAATTTCCCCGTTTTCTCTGTCTGGATCAGCAGTTCCTGCCTGAGTCTCTGGTTTTCATCGCTGAGGAACGTCATCATATGCTGAGCGTGGCTCATCATGGAAAACGCCTCAGCAGGTACGATCTGCCCCTGTGGGGGCAAACGTGTGCCCGATCCAGTCTGTAGTACGACAGGGGGCATTAAACCGGAAGTCTGTCCCAAAGAAGCTTCGAAAGAGAATGTGGTTTGTTCTAGCGATACTGGACCAGGGCTTACACTGGACGGGTACGGTGACTGGGCTTTGGCTTTGAAAGGATATTCAGGAGGAGGACCACGAGGATCTAGGGCAACTTTAGGCAGTGGAGGGGTGGCAGTTTTGCTAGACGGGAAAGCGGGCGTCATCACCGTTCGTTCCTCGCTGTTAGGAGACGTCTCTCTGGGCTGCTTGGCTCCGTTTCGCTCCAAACTGAGCTGCATAATGCGCTCGCTGAGGGAACGGACATGGCCCTGTTCGAGACCGGCTAAGCCTTCGTCCACTCCCATAAACCCTCGCTGGACCCACGAACGACCTTCAGCACGAGCAAAGGAGGACAACGAGGGAGCTGAGGAGAGAGATGGAGGACACGAGCTGGTGCTGGTGGGGATGTGTGGGTTGGGCTGTAAACTCAGCTGAGTTTGTGTGTTCTGGACAGGAGCTGGACTGCTCAAAGCCTGGTTAGGGTTCTTTAGACCTGTATATGTGTGACCCAAGTTTGTAAGTGTGTTTCCCGTGTTTTGGACATTGGTGTGTGTGCAGACCATGTTTGGCTCATCGTTCTGACCCTGTTGACCTCTGTAAAGCTGAGACTGGGATTTAGCCTCCTCATATGAAGGAAGCTCTAATGCTCCAATCCCAGGGACAGCGAGAGTCACCTGTATGCCGGCTGCTGTGTTTTGTGCTCCTTTGGCGTTCTTTTCCATGGAGCTGCTGTCCACCTGATGCTCCTGACCCTGTGGCTCCTGTCGGGGCTGTGTCTCTGGGAGCAGAATCTCAGCTGAGGCGGGGTTGCTGGGTGATGTCATGGCCTGGTTCTCTGGACCGACTCCGTTACTGTAGCGCAGGTTTTCCTGCATCAGGCGTTGTAGAACTGGTCCAGAAACAACAACAGCATCATCAGAACTGTTGTGCATGATGGAGCCTGGAAACACCTGAGTGACCTCACCTGGAAAAGAACAGGTAATATTTATATTTAATATAATAATAATAATATGAAGAAGAAGACCAACAACAACAATAATAAAAATGTATTAACAATGGTGACATTCTTTTTCTTTAAATGGGGGTGGAGCCAATTTACAGAAAGGAAGAATATAATTCGTAACTCCTCTAGTACAAAACAAGCTGAGAAGTGTGTGTGTGTGTGTGTGTGTGTGTGTGTGTAAAGAGAGACCCGTGATCACCACCATCACATTCCTAATGCTATTTTAGGATTATAATTATAAACCCCACTGCAGTCGCACCAGCTGGAAAAGTTTCAGATGCCAAAGCGGGAAATGGGCAGTGAGCAGGAGGCTACGGAATACTCGAGGTCCAAACACATCTCCACACACACACACACACACACACACACACACACATACACATACACACACACATACACACACATACACATACACACACACACACTATCACAGCACTCTCTCATATCACAACTGACCAAACGGCCAAACCATCGGTGAACAGATAACGTCGTCCAAACCCAATGCCATTTCTGGTCTCCTGTAAAGATGAGAGCTAATGACCGACGTGAGTTCTGCGTGTCTCTCAGAGCAAGAAAGAAGCTTTCGAAGAAAAATCAGTGAGAAGTGCTTTCCTATTTCTGTTTATTGGGACAAAGACTCCAGCAGATCTGCTCTGTGTTTCCTGTTGGAAATGTTTGCCCGAGCAATCACAACATTAAACAGAGCGAGATATGAAATGACCACTGGGTGAAGTGCACACTAGAATAGTGTGTGTGTGTGTGTGTGTGTAAGTTTACATTATATACACTATTTTTGTAGAGTTACATGTATGTAGGTTTGCAGGTATGAATGTATATGTATATAAAACTATAAGAGATAAACATATTGACATTATTTACATTACTGAAGTCCACAACAGCTGACCGTTAAAAGGCGCAGCGTCACACACGCACGCGCACGAGAAGCAGTGGCAGTTAAAAATACCGTTAGCTGTTAGCCGCTAAATTTACCTCAGAAAACACACATAACATTCAACTACAGTAACTCTTCAGTCCTGTTCTCTAATTCATTATCTAGCAACAAATGGACGAAATAAGTCGGATTTTGGGTTCTTTACCCGAGCTTAGTCTTCACCAAGAAGTTCTCCAGGGAGAGAGAGAGACAGAGACAGAGAGAGACACAGAGACAGAGAGAGAGAGAGACAGAGAGAGACACAGAGACAGAGAGAGAGAGAGACAGAGAGAGAGAAAGAGAGACAGAGAGAGAGAGACAGAGAGAGAGAAAGAGAGAGAGAGACAGAGAGAGAGACAGAGAGAGGTCTTCAGCACACAGCTCCACCATGCTGAAATAACTTTCTGAGCCCTATTAATAGTCCCAAAGATGTTTCTTCTTTTTCAAACAAACCGATATTAATAATAAACACTTATTTACCGAGATCCGAGATCCACACTTATTAAAAACTAAAAACCAAAATGATCTCATCCCCGTACAGTAGCACCGTTAGCCTTAACGTCTGTCCAACTTTTTTATGTTTTTGCACCCGCTTCCGTCCAAAACCACACCCCTACTCGTGTTACACACTGTGATTGGTCAGTGACTCACCCTCGCGAAAAGAGTCGACACCGGAATGACGAGCGTTTTAACTCACTTTATTGAACCGATTCTTCTGAAAGCATGCTGCAGGAGCAGGTAAAGTTCATGAACCGAGTGCTTCATGAGGAACCGAGTGTCTGATGAATGTCTACTACTTGCACACTCTGCACTACTCTGCACACATAATAACCACACTCACTGTACATTATAGATGTTTATACATATTTATTATTTATATATTATTTGAAATATATAGTATACTATATATATATATATATATATATATATATATATATATATATATATAAAATTTAATTTTATTGTTTTATTTTATTTTATATTTTATTTTATGTATATGCATACCCCATAACTATTGGCTTTTCATAATTATTGGTATTTCATAATTTAACATGTCTTTAATTTCTGCTATGTTAGTTTTTATTTTTTTCCTATCTTTCTCTATATATTTTACCTATATCCCTATATTTTTCATGTCCACACACTTTAATTTTAATTTCACTCTCTTTTTCTTTCTTCAAATGTAGGACAGTCGTAAAAAGTATTTCACTACATGTCGTACTGCGTATGATTTCATATGTGATAAATAAAATTTGAATTTGAATTTCTCTTCATAGACTCCAGAGTAAGAAGTAAAAGAATACAGGTTTGTGGTGAATGGATGTGAGTGCATGTCTTTTAGCAGCTTTCTGATGACCAGATGCTCTCATGGTGATAGAAATACATGGTCATTTTTGCTCTGTAGATATTGGGCCGGACCATGATTGTAATTGTGTGTGTGTGTGTGTGTGTGTGTGTACCATAAAGCATGTCGAGAGAAGATTGGTGCCGGTGGATTCCGATGTGATCAAGCCATTGAGCAACATCATCAGGGATCCAGTGATCACTAGGGTCCATGTTCTCATCCAGTCTACACACACACACACACATACACACACAGCCATCTTGTTAGTTTTCAGACAATATACTTTCACATAATAAACAGACAGAAACAGATAGATAGATAGATAGATAGATAGATAGATAGATAGATAGATAGATAGATAGATAGATAGATAGATAGATAGATAGATAGATAGATAGCACAAATGTACATTTATTGATGTGCATTAGATAGTTATACTGTATATACAATCTGGCATAACATTATGACCACCTGACCCGTCCTGCACTGTGTATTCTGACCCCTTTCTATCAGAACCAGCATTAACTTCTTCAGCAGTTTGATCAACAGTAGCTCGTCTGTTGGATCGGATCACACGGGCCGGCCTTCTCTCCCCACGTGTATCAATGAGCCTTGGCAGCCCATGACCCTGTCTCCGGTTCACCACTGTTCCTTCCTTGGACCACTTTTAATAGATACTGACCACTGCAGACCGGGAACACCCCACAAGAGCTGCAGTTTTGGAGATGCTCTGATCCAGTGGTCTAGCCATCACAATTTGGCCCTTCGTCAAACTCAAAGCTCAA